>NC_029780.3:54282093-54285298 GCF_000817695.3 Arachis duranensis | reverse complement strand
TTGGTGCTCCACCCTTAGTTGTCCCATATTGGAACTCAATTCTCCTAGGGAGGTGTCGATTTGCTCCCAATAATTTTGAGGAGGAAAGTGCATCCCTTGAGGCATCTCAGGGATTTCATGATGAGTAGGGTCTCTTGTTTGCTCCATCCTTTTCTTAGTGATGGGCTTGTCCTCATCAATGAGGATGTCTCCCTCTATGTCAACTCCAACTGAATAACAGAGGTGACAAATGAGATGAGAGAAGGCTAACCTTGCCAAGGTAGAGGACTTGTCTGCCACCTTATAAAGTTCTTGGGATATAACCTCATGAACTTCTACTTCCTCTCCAATCATGATGCTGTGAAACATGATAGCCCGGTCTATAGTAACTTCAGACCAGTTGCTAGCGGGAATGATTGAGTGTTGGATAAACTCCAACCATCACCTAGCCACGGGCTTGAGGTCATGCCTTCTTAGTTGAACCGGCTTCCCTCTTGAATCTCTCTTCCATTGAGCGCCCTCTTCACAAATGTCTATGAGGACTTGGTCCAACCTTTGATTAAAGTTGACCCTTCTAGTGTAAGGGTGTTCATCTCCTTACATCATGGGCAAGTTGAATGCCAACCTTACATTTTCCGGACTGAAATCTAAGTATTTCCCCCGAACCATTGTAAGCCAATTCTTTGGGTCTGGGTTCACATTTTGATCGTGGTTCTTGGTGATCCATGCATTAGCATAGAACTCTTGAACCATTAAGATTCCGACTTGTTGAATGGGGTTGGTAAGAACTTCCCAACCTCTTCTTCGAATCTCATGTCGGATCTTCGGATATTCACTCTTTTTGAGTTTGAAAGGGACCTTGGGGATCACCTTCTTCATGGCCACAACTTCATAGAAGTGGTCTTGATGCACCCTTGAGATGAATCTCTCCATCTCCCATGACTCAGAGGTGGAAGCTTTTGCCTTCCATTTCCTCTTTCTAGAGGTTTCTCCGGCCTTAGATGCCATAAATGGTTATGGAAAAATAAAAAGCAATGCTTTTACCACACCAAACTTAGAAGGTTTGCTCGTCCTTGAGCAAAAGAAGAAAGAATAGAGTAGAAGAAGAAGAAATAGAGGAGATAGAGGTGGCTTGGTGGTTCTGCCAAAGGGGAGAAGTAGTGTTTAGGTTATGTGAAAATGAGGGGGTGAAGATGGGTTTATATAGGAGTGGAGAGGGGGTAGGGTTCGGTCATGTATGGGTGAGTCTGGGAGGGAAAGTGGTTTGAATTTGAATGGTGAGGTAGGTGGGGTTTTATGAAAGATGGATGTGAGTGGTGAAGAGAATGGTGGGATTTGATAGGTGAGGGGTTTTTGGGGAAGAGGTTAGGGAAGAGGTGTTGAGGTAATTGGTGAATGGGTGAAGGAGAAGGAGAGTGGTGGGGTAGGTGGGGATCCTGTGGGGTCCACAGATCCTGAGGTGTCAAGGAAAATTCATCCCTGCACCAATTGGCGAGCAAAAATGCTCTTTATGCCAATTCTGGTGTTAAACACCGGGCTGGTGCCCATTTCTGGCGTTTAACGCCAACTTCTTGCGCTTTCCTGGTGTTTAACGCCAGTCTGGTACCCCCTTTCTGGCGTTAAACGCCCATAATGGTGCCAGACTGGGCGTTAAACGCCCATAATGGTGCCAGATTGGGCGTTAAACGCCCATTTGCTGCCCTTACTGACGTTTAAACACCAGCAAGGTTTTTCTCCAGGGTGTGCTGTTTTTCTTTCTGTTTTTCATTCTGTTTTTGCTTTTTCACTTGATTTTGTGACTTTCCATGATCATCAACCTACAGAAAACATAAAATAACAAAGGAAAATAGATAAATATAACATTGGGTTGCCTCCCAACAAGCGCTTCTTTAATGTCAGTAGCTTGACAGTGGGCTCTCATGGAGCCTCACAGATACTCAGAGCAATGTTGGAACCTCCCAACACCAAACTTAGAGTTTGAATGTGGGGGTTCAATACCAAACTTATAAGTTGGTTGTGGCCTCCCAACACCAAACTTAGAGTTTGACTGTGGGGGCTCTGTTTGACTCTGTTTTGAGAGAAGCTCTTCATGCTTCCTCTCCATGTGTACAGAGGTATATCCTTGAGCCTTAAACACAAGGGGTTCTTCATTCACTTGAATGACCAATTCTCCTCTGTCAACATCAATCACAGCCTTTGCTGTGGCTAGGAAGGGTCTGCCAAGGATGATGGATTCATCCATGCACTTCCCAGTCTCTAGGACTATGAAATCAGCAGGGATGTAATGGTCTTCAACTTTTACCAGAACATCCTTTACAAGTCCATAAGCTTGTTTTCTTGAATTGTCTGCCATCTCTAGTGAGATTCTTGCAGCTTGTACCTCAAAGATCCCTAGCTTCTCCATTACAGAGAGAGGCATGAGGTTTATGCTTGACCCTAGGTCACACAGGGCCTTATTAAAGGTCATGGTGCCTATGGTACAAGGTACTGAGAACTTCCCAGGGTCCTGTCTCTTTTGAGGTAATCTCTGCCTAGTCAAGTCATCCAGTTCTTTGGTGAGCAAAGGGGGTTCATCCTCCCAAGTCTGATTACCAAATAACTTATCATTTAGCTTCATGATTACTCCAAGGTATTTAGCAACTTGCTTTTCAGTGACATCTTCATCCTCTTAAGAGGAAGAATACTCATCAGAGCTCATGAATGGCAGAAGTAAATCCAATAGAATCTCTATGGTCTCAGTGTGAGCCTCAGATTCCCATGGTTCTTCATTAGGAAACTCATTGGAGGCTAGTGGACGTCCATTGAGGTCTTCCTCAGTGGCGTTCACTGCCTCTTTCTCCTCTCCAAATTCGGTCATGTTGATGGCCTTACACTCTCCTTTTGGATTCTCTTCTGTATTGCTTGGAAGAGTACTAGGAGGGAGTTCAGTAATTTTCTTACTCAGCTGTCCCACTTGTGCCTCCAAATTCCTAATGGAGGACCTTGTTTCAGTTATGAAACTTTGAATGGTTTTGATTACATCAGAGACCATGGTTGCTAAGTCAGAGTGGTTTTGCTTAGAATTCTCTGTCTGTTGCTGAGAAGATGATGGAAAAGGCTTGCCATTGCTAAACATGTTTCTTCCACCATTATTATTATTAAAGCCTTGTTGAGGCTTTTGTTGATCCTTCCATGAGAAATTTGGATGATTTCTCCATGAGGGATTATAGGTGTTTCCATAGGGTTC
>NC_029780.3:54281665-54281880 GCF_000817695.3 Arachis duranensis | reverse complement strand
TAAGAACTCCTTTCTTCTGATTCGTCCCATTGTTCACAGGATTCCTTTCAGAAGTGTACATGAATTGGTTATTTGAAACCATTTCAATGAGTTCTTGAGCTTCTGCAGGCGTCTTCTTCAGATGAAGAGATCCTCCAACAGAGCTATCCAATGACATCTTGGACAGCTCAGACAGACCATCATAGAAGATACCTATGATGCTCCATTCAGAAAGC
>NC_029780.3:54279763-54281242 GCF_000817695.3 Arachis duranensis | reverse complement strand
AGAGGAAAAGAAAAATAGAAGGCAGAAGTAGAAGAATTCGAACTTATCAAGAGAGATGGAGTTCGAATTGTGCATTGAGGAATAGTGTTAGTCCATAAATAGAAGGATGTGAGAAGAGGGGAAGAAATTTTTGAAAATAAATTAAAAAGATTTTAAAATCATTTTGAAAAATACTAATTCATTTTCGAAAACTAAGAGTTGATCGGGGTAAAACTTGTCTCTCAACAAATTCTCTATTCGGCAAGTGTACCGAATTGTCGTCAAGCAAAACTCACAATAGAGTGAGGTCGAATCCCACAGAGATTAACGGATTAAGCAATCAATGTTAATTGATTATCCTAGTTAGACGATTCAGATTTGGATGAGGAGCAGCAGGAACCTTGGCAATCTTAAGTGATTGAATTACAATTTCTTGTAATTCAATCTCTCAAATCTTGGTCAATAGCCAATTCCTTGGTCAATTGCTCATGAGAAGAGATGAAGTATGGTCACTGATTATACCACATGCATTTCCCAAATCAAGTGTTGAGAGGATTATAGTCACATATCCATCCAAACCCAATTTGGTCCAGCATGAGAAAGCATTTCTAGCTTGATCCCTTCATTCCTCTTTCAAGGTTCAAAAGAGATCCAAGTATGAATAGCTTCTTTTCCAAGATAACTACCCAATTGGATGAAGATCGAAAGCTTTCAAGTAAAATCAAGAGAAAAGATAGAAGAAGAAGAATAAGAACTACACTTCGAAAGAGGAATCATGGAAGAACAGAACAAGAATCTGAAAAGAAGAAGAAGAAGGAGGAATCATGGATCTAGCACTAGAGGAGCTACAATTCTTGAACATCCCAGAAAGCTGTTACCTTTTCTTCCTCTTCGCTTTCTCTCTCTTCTCCACCGCCGCCACCGTCTTTACCGTCGCTTCCCTCTACACCAACAAAGCTGTCTCCTTTTTCTCCACCATCTCTGAAATCCCCAAAATCTTCAAGCGTTTGTTTATCACTTACCTCTGGGTCACGCTTTTGATGTTCATCTATAACTTTGTCTTCGTGATTTTCTTGGTTTTGCTTATTATAGCAATTGATACACAGAACTCATTTCTGTAGTTTTTTACGGTTATTGTGGGTGTGTTAGTCATTGTAAATTTGGTGGGATTGTTGGTGCAGAACGTTTTTTACTGTTTGCAAGAGTTACCATCACCAAGGGATTGATAAGAGTGCTTTACATCATCATCTTGGTAAGAAATTTGGGGGGGTTTGTAGGTGAATTTTTTTCTTTTTCTTCTTTTTTAATGTAATTGATGGAATACTGTAATACATTTGGGAAGAAACACAAATGGTATTGGTAGATTGTAATTTAAATTATGATATTGTGTTCTGTTGTGCATGCTTCTATCTGTGCCTTTATATGATCTGCAATGGGAGGGAAAGGGAAGGGGGCAGCGATGGAGAGGGAAAGGGAAGGGGGCTACGATGAGGAGAGAAA
>NC_029780.3:54274307-54279709 GCF_000817695.3 Arachis duranensis | reverse complement strand
GTAGGGAGGGGGGCTGCGTTGGGTAGGGGAGGGCTGCGATGGGAAGGGAAGGCTTAGGGTTTGGGGAGGTGGTTTGCCATGTCACCAAACTACGGTGGCCATGTCAGCATTTTGTTTGCCGGAGATTTGCTCCGGCGAGCTCGAGGACACGCTTGGCAAATTTTTAAAACATTCAAGTACCATTTTATCAATAACAATAGTCAGGTACTAAAATGTCAGCGTTTGAATCTTTCGGGTACTGATTTGGTCATTACCTTAAAAAGATTGAAAACTTGCTTCCTAAAGACCTTTTAGTTGTACATTTTTATTTTCCTTCGTACCATTCGATGCCGTGATCTGTGTGTTAAGTGTTTCAGGCTTCATAGGGCAAGGATGGCATAAGGAATGAAGAGTAAGCGTGCAAAAGTGGAAGGAACACAAGGAATTGAGGAGATGACCAGCGAGAAGTCACGCGGTCGCATAGCCCATGCAATTGTGTGAAATGGAAGAAATCACAGTGGTGCGTTCGCATGCCTGACGCGACCGCGCAGATTGGAAGCTGCACGAACGATGCGAATGCGTGGACGACACGCACGCGTGATACGAAGAACGCTGAGTGACGCGAACGCGTGGACGACGCGGTCGCATGACGTGCGCGATCTGCAGAAATACAGAAGTCGCTGGCACAGATTCTGGGTCGCATTTCAACCCAATTTTCGGCCCAGAAACACAGATTAGAGCCAGGGAACATGCAGAGATAGAAGGCAACAATTCATTCCGCATAATGATGAGCGGATATTTTATACGCTTTTTGGGGGTAATTTCATGTAGATTTTAGTATGTTTTAACTAGTTTTTAGTAGAATATTATTAGTTTTGAGACAAAAATCATATTTCTGGACTCTACTATGAGTTTGTGTGTTTTTCTGTGATTTCAGGTAATTTCTGGCTGAAATTGAGGAAGCTGAGCAAAAATCTGAGTTAGGCTGAAAAAAGACTGCTGATGTTGTTGGATCCTGACCTCCCTGCACTCAGAATGGATTTTTTGGAGCTACAGGAGTCCAATTGGCGCGCTCTCAACGGCGTTGGAAAGTAGACATCCAGGGCTTTCCAGCAATAGATAATAGTCTATACTTTGCACGAAGATAGATGACGTAAACTGGCATTCAACGCCAGTATTATGCTGCTGTCTTGCGTCCAGCGCCAGAAACAGGTTACAAGTTGGAGTTCGATGCCAGAAACAGGTTACAACCTGGCGTTGAACGCCCAAAACAGCCCCAAGCACGTGAAAAGCTTAAGTCTCAGCCCCAGCACACACCAAGTGGGCCCCAGAAGTGGATTTCTGCACTATCTATCATGGTTTACTCATTTTCTGTAAACCTAGGTTATTAGTTTACTATTTAAACAACTTTTAGAGATTTACTTTGTACCTCATGACATTTTTAGATCTAAAATTTTATACACTTTGACGGCATGAGTCTCTAAACTCCATTTTTGGGGGTGAGGAGCTCTGCAGTGTCTCAATGAATTAATGCAATTGTTTCTATTTCATTCAAACGTGTGTGTGTTCCTATCTAAGATGTTCATTCGCGCTTAATTGTGAAGGAGGTGATGATCCGTGACACTCATCACCTTCCTCAATCCATGAACGTGTGCCTGACAACCACCTCCGTTCTACATTAGATTGAATGAGCATCTCTTAGCTTCCTTAATCATAATCTTCGTGGTATAAGCTAGAACTGATGGCGGCCATTCTTGAGGATCCGGAAAGTCTAAACCTTGTCTGTGGTATTCTGAGTAGGATTCAAGGATTGAATGGCTGTGATGAGCTTCAAACTCGCGACTGCTGGGCATGATGACAAATGCAAAAGGATCAACGGATCCTATTCCAACATGATCGAGAACCAACAGCTGATTAGCCGTGCTGTGACAGAGCATCAGGACCGTTTTCACAGAGAGGATGGGAAGTAGCCACTCACAATGGTGACACCTTACATACTGCTTGCCATGGATGGAACTTTACAAACAATTGAGTTGAATATTACATTGCAGAAATTCAGAGGACAAAGCATCTCCAAAACTCCAACATATTATTCATTAATAAAGTAACAATTCCTTATTCCAAATACTTTTACTTCTTACAATTAAATCCAAATAATCTTATTGGCATCCTGACTAAGATTAATAAAATAAACATAGTTTGCTTCAAACCAAAAATCTCCGTGGGATCGATCCTTACTCACGTAAGGTATTACTTGGATGACCCAGTGCACTTGCTGGTTAGTTGTACGGATTACAAATTCGTGCACCAAGTTTTTGGTGCTGCTGCCGGGGAATTATTCGAGTTTGAACAACTAAAGGTTTATTTTGTTGCTTAGATTAGGAATAATCTATTTTTGTTGTTATAGAGTCATTAAATTCTGAGTCTTCTATTCCCTTTTCAAAAATTTTTCAAAAATATATTATTTTTCTTTATTAAATTCTAATTTTCGTGAGTTTAGTGTCTTGTTCTAAGTTTGGTGTCAATTGCATGTTTTTCATTGTCTTTTAATTTTTTCAAATTGCATGTTCTTGTTCTTCCTTGATCTTCAAATTGTTCTTGTCAAATTTTCCTGTTTGATCTTTGGTTTGTCTTGTTCTGTGTCTTTTCTTGTTTTTCTTGTGCTTTTTCAAAACATTAGTTTTCAAAAAATTTATTCTTATCTAAAAAAATAATACATCTTTAAAATACATTACATTTTTAGCTCAGTTGGTTAGAGCATTGGCTTATGTTCATGGCAATTGGGTATCTTCTTTTTAAAATCTTTTCTTCAAAAATAATTTTTCTTGATTTAATCCTGTGCCAAACTTTAAGTTTGGTGTTTTCTTGTTGATCTTTCTTTAATTTTCGAAAATTTATCTTGGTTTTCTAAAAAATTTTAAGTTTGGTATTTTTCTTTTGTTCTTGGTGTTCTTGTGAATCTTCAAGGTGTTCTTGAGTCTTTCTTGTGTCTTGATCTTAAAATTTTTAAGTTTGGTGTTCCTTGGTATTTTCCCTCGAAAATTTTTGAAAATAAGGAGCATTAGATCTAAAAATTTTAAGTCTTGTGTCTTTTGTGTGTTTTTCTCTTTCATCATAAAATTCAAAATTCAAAAAAAAAATTTATATCTTTTCTAACTAATTTTAAACTACATTTTCGAAATTTTTGTATAAAAATTCAGATTTCAATTTCAAAATTTTTCAATTCTTATTTTTTTTAATATATACATTTTATTATCTTTTTCAAAAATTTTATCCTAACCACTTTCTCCTTTTCCTCAAATTTTTCGAAAATCTTCACAAAATATTTTCAAATTTTTATTTTATTTCGTTTTTATTTATTTTATTTTTATTTCATTTTATAAAATAAGTTTTTATTTATTTTATTTTATTTCATTTTATAAAATAAATTTTTATAAAATAAATAATATCAACATCCATACCATCTCCTTCATTCCATCATGGAACTAAGTGGAAATGAACAGTCCAGGAGGACTCTGGGGTCATATGCTAACCCCACTACTGCTTCATATGGGAGTAGTATCTGTATACCCTCCATTGGAGTTAGTAGCTTTGAGTTGAATCCTCAGCTCATTATCATGGTGCAGCAAAGCTGCCAGTATTCCGGTCTTCCACATGAAGAACCTATAGAGTTTCTGGCACAATTTTTAAAAATTGCTGACACAGTGCATGATAAGGAAGTAGATCAGGATGTCTACAGATTATTACTGTTTTCATTTGCTGTAAAAGATCAAGCTAAGAGGTGGTTAAATAACCAACCTAAGAACAGCATAAAGACATGGAAACAACTGTCAGAAAAATTCCTGAATCACTATTTTCCTCCAAAATGGATGACACAGCTAAGGCTGAGCATCTAAGGCTTCAAACAAGGAGATAATGAATCCCTCTATGATGCTTGGGAGAGATACAGAGAGATGCTGAGAAAATGCCCCTCTGAAATGTTTTCAGAGTGGGTGCAATTAGACATCTTCTACTATGGGCTTGCAGAAAAAGCTCAGATTTCTCTAGATCACTCAGCTGGTGGATCTATACATATGAGAAAAACAATTGAAGAAGCCCAAGAACTCATTGATACAATTGCCAGAAATCAGCATCTGTACCTAAGCAGTGAATCTTCCATGAAAGAAGAAGCTAAAACAGTAACTGCTGAACTCAGTCCTGTAGATCAGGCTAATGAATTCAATCAGTAATTAGACTTTCTAACTCAGCAGCTAGCCGAATTCAAGGAAATACTACAGGAAACAAGAATGGCTAACAGGAATATGAAAGTACAGTTAAAGCAAACAGAAAAGTAACTGTCAAAACAAATAACAGAAGAATGCCAAGCAGTTCAATTAAGAAGTGGGAAAACATTAAATACCTCACTTCAAAGCAGCAGGAAGCCAAGAAATGAACAAATGGCTACTCAAAACCCCTCTGAGGACAATCAGAGCCCAGAGAGGAATAAGGCTAGCGCTGAACGCCCAGACCATGCTCATTCCTGGCATTCAACGCCAGAAACAAGCATGAATTCGGTGTTGAACTCCCAAGGGAAGCACAGTTCTGGCGTTCAAACGCCAGTAACAGATAAGGAGTTGGCGTCTAACGCCACTCCAGTTTCCACCCCTGGCATTCAAACGCTAGTGGGGGATCAGTCACATACAAGTGCTGATAACAACCCTTCTAAAAAGGCTTCCCAGCACACTTCTACAGGTAATAAACCTGCAGCAACTAAGGTTGAGGAATACAAAGCCAAAATGCCTTATCCTCAAAAACTCTGCCAAGCGGAACAGGATAGGCAATTTGCCCGCTTTGCAGACTATCTCAGGACTCTTGAAATAAAGATTCCGTTTGTAGAAGCACTTGAGAAAATACCCTCTTATGCAAAGTTCATGAAAGAGATCTTAAGTCATAAGAAGGATTGGAGGAAAACTGAAAAAGTTTACCTCACTGAAGAATGCAGTGCAGTTATCCTAGAAAGCTTACCTGAGAAGCTTAAGGATCCCAGAAGCTTCATGATACCATGCACATTAGAGGGTAATTGCACCAAGCAAGCTCTATGTGACCTTGGGGCAAGTATCAACCTAATACTTGCATCTATTATCACAAAGCTTGGTTTGACTGAAGAAGTCAAACCAACCCAGATATGTCTTCAACTTGCTGATGGCTCCATTAAATACCCATCAGGCGTGATTGAAGACATGATTGTCAAGGTTGGGCCATTTGCCTTTCCTACTGACTTTGTGGTGCTGGAAATGGAGGAGCACAAGAGTGCAACTCTCATTCTAGGAAGACCTTTCCTAGCAACTGGCCGAACCCTCATTGACGTCCAAAAAGGGGAAGTAACCCTGAGAGTCAATGAGGAGGAGTTCAAGTTGAATGTTGTCAAAGCTATGCAACATCCA
>NC_029780.3:54273393-54273679 GCF_000817695.3 Arachis duranensis | reverse complement strand
GAAATGTCACTTTATGGTGACTGAAGGAATTGTCCTTGGGCACAAAATTTCAAGCAGGGGAATAGAGGTGGATAAGGCAAAGGTAGAGGTAATTGAAAAATTACCACCACCTGCCAATGTTAAGGCAATCAGAAGCTTTCTGGGGCATGCAGGATTCTACAAAAGGTTCATAAAGGATTTTTTGAAAATTGCAAAACCTTTAAGCAATCTGCTAGCTGCTGACACACCATTTATCTTTGATAAGGAGTGTCTGCAGGCGTTTGAGACCCTGAAAGCTAAGCTGGTC
>NC_029780.3:54272231-54273048 GCF_000817695.3 Arachis duranensis | reverse complement strand
AGATGGGTATTGCTTCTGCAAGAGTTTGATATAGAAATAAGAGACAGAAAAGGGACAGAAAACCAAGTAGTAGATCACCTATCCCGAATAGAACCAGTAGAAGGGCGTCCCTCCCTCTCACTGAGATCTCTGAGACCTTTCCAAATGAGCAACTCTTTGCCATCCAGGAAGTGCCATGGTTTGCAGACATTGCAAACTACAAGGCAGTAAGATTCATACCCAAAGAGTACAGTAGGCAGCAATCAAAGAAGTTGATCACAGATGCAAAGTACTATCTTTAGGATGAACCATATCTCTTCAAGAGATGTGTAGACGGAGTAATCCGTAGATGTGTGCCTAAAGAAGAAGCACAGATAATCCTATGGCATTGCCATGGATCACAGTATGGAGGACATTTTGGAAGTGAGCGAACAGCCACAAGAGTCCTCCAATGTGGCTTCTACTGGCCTACTCTCTATAAAGATTCCCGAGCGTTTGTGCTTAATTGTGATAGTTGCCAAAGATCTGGCAATCTGCCTCACAGTTATGCCATGCCTCAACAAGAGATCTTGGAGATTGAGTTGTTTGATGTATGGGGCATTGACTTCATGGGACCTTTCCCACCATCATACTCAAACACTTATATTCTGGTGGCAGTGGATTATGTATCCAAATGGGTGGAAGCTATTGCAACACCTACTAATGACACTAAAACAGTGTTAAAATTCCTCCAAAAACACATCTTCAGCAGATTTGGTACCCCTAAAGTATTAATCAGTGATGGGGGCACTCATTTCTATAATAAACAGCTTTACTCTGCTCTGGTACGTTATGGAGT
>NC_029780.3:54270848-54271861 GCF_000817695.3 Arachis duranensis | reverse complement strand
GGGAAATTAAAATCCCGGTGGAGAGGTCCATATGTAATTACAAGTGTATCACCATATGGATACGTAGAGCTTCAGGATAATGAATCTAACAAAAAGTTCATTGTTAATGGACAGAGAGTTAAACATTATCTTGAAGGCAATTTTGAGCAAGAATGCTCAAAACTGAGACTTAATTAAACTCAGTAATAGTCCAGCTAACGACATTAAAGAAGCGCTTGCTGGGAGGCAACCCAGCCAATCACAAAATTTAATTTTATTCGTTTTGATTAATTAATTGATTTTTACAGGTATATGTCAAAGTATCTTCAATGTAAAATAGCAATTGATTGGATTCACAGAGTTACAAGGGAATTTGGAAGCTCACTGGCGTGAAAAAGCCAGTAAGAAACATTTTGGGCGTTGAACGCCCAAAAAAAGCACCCACTGGGCGTTCAACGCCAGTAAGGGTAGCCATCTGGGCGTTAAACGCCAGAAAGGAGCATCTTCTGGGCGTTGAACGCCAGAAAGAAGCACCTTTTGGGCGTTTAACGCCAGAACTACAGCATCCTGGGTGTTTAGAAAAACGCCCATTGACAAAGGACTTCCTAGCGTTCAACGCCAGAAAGAAGCAACAGCTGGGCGTTGAACGCCCAGGAGAAGCATCAATTGGGCGTTAAACGCCCAAAACGTGCAGCAGTTGGGCATTTAACGCCAGGATGGTGGGGAGGAGGTAAAATTCGTTTTCCTTTACAAATTTTCTAATTTTTTTATGTTTCAAATCATGATTTCTTGCATAAACATGTTTCAAAATGTCATCCTTCAAATCATAATAGTTTTCTAAGAACCCTAATTTCTAAAATCCCTTTTTCAAAAATAATGGAGCTTCATACATAAACATAAACCTTTTTCCAATCCAATCCAACTCTTTTTCCAATTTCTTTCCAAACTTAATTATCTTTTAAAATCTTTTTCAAATTATAAATTTCAAATTTATTTTTAAATATCATTCATATCTTTTTAAATTATACCCTTTT
>NC_029780.3:54260025-54270735 GCF_000817695.3 Arachis duranensis | reverse complement strand
CCTTTTATATCCACTTTCGGCGCCCCTCTCATCATCCACCATTCCATACCTGCTCTCCTTCTATCCCTCTTCTCTCTTTTCTTTTGCTTGAGGACAGGCAAACCTCTAAGTTTGGTGTGCTTATCCGTGATCACAAAAACATACTCACTTTGATCATGGCCCCTAAAGGAAAACAACCTAACCCAAGAGGTAAGAAAGAGAATATTCCAAAACCACTTTGGAATCAAGGGAAGTTTTTAACTAAAGAACATTCAGACCATTACTACAAAATAATGAGTCTAAGATCAGTGATCCCGGAAGTCAAGTTCGATCTGAAAGAAGATGAATATCCGGAGATCCAAGAACAAATTCGAAACAAGAACTGGGAAATCCTAGCTAATCCTGAAACGAAAGTGGGAAGGAATATGGTTCAGGAGTTCTATGCAAATCTATGGCAGACAGACAGGCAAAGAATAATTGGAGCTGCCCTCTATGATCATCGGACTTTAGTCAGAGGAAATATTGTTCACACCCATCCTGACAAAATCAGGGAGATCTTTAAGCTTCCTCAACTGAAGAATGACCCAGACTCCTTTAATAGGAGAATGATAAGGGTAAACAAAGGCATGGACAAGATTTTAGAGGATATATGCATCCCTGAAGCCAGGTGGACCACCAGCACAACTGGCATCCCAAATCAACTCAAAAGAGAAGATCTCAAACCAGCTGCAAGAGGCTGGCTGGATTTTATTGGGCGTTCCATATTGCCCACCAGCAATCGTTCTGAAGTTACTGTTAAAAGAGCAGTGATGATTCACTGCATCATGTTGGGAAAAGAAGTAGAAGTCTATCAACTGATCTCATGTGAACTATACAAAATAGCAAACAAGAATTCCAAGGATGCCAGATTGGCCTATCCAAGCTTAATTTCTATGCTCTGCAGAGATGCCGGAGTGAAGATGGGAATAACAGAATATATTTCAGTTGAGAGGCCAATCACTAAAATATCAATGGAAAGACAACAGCTGCAGGATGATCCAATCAAGAGGAGAGCACAAGAATTCCTCCCAGAACTTCCTCAATTCGAATATTTGGAACATCTTGAGGCATCTGTTTCCAAGTTGCAAGAAGTTATGAACCAAATAAAGGAAGAACAGAACAATCAAAGTAGCATGCTTTGCAAACTGCTTAAGGAACAAGAAGAGCAAGGGCGTGATTTAAGGGAGCTGAAGCGCCAGAAATTAATCCTTGAAGGACCAAGCACCCCACAGATCAGAGGAACATCTACTTCCCAAAACACAGGTTGTTGAGTTCTAATTTTAGCTTTAACTCTGTGATAGTATTATTATAGAAATTTACCTTAGAAGATATATAGTAGTAGTAGTAGTAATTAGCATATCTATTCTGGTTTTATTTCCAATTAAGTTATAATTTATTTTTCTCATCATCATCAGACATGAATAAAGTAGTAGATTTTTAGAATAAAGAAGTAATTTATATTTTTCGAGTTCTTAATAATAAAAATTATAATTAATTACATGTGGTGGCAATACTTTTTGTTCTTTGAATGAATGCTTGAATAGTGCATATGTTATCCTGAATTTGAAGAATGTTGGCTCCTGAAAGAATGAGGAACACGAAAAATATTATTGATGATCTGAAAAATCATGAATTTGATTCTTGAAGCAAGAACAAGCAGTCAAAAAAAAGTTACAAGGAATCATTAGATCAATAAGAGGAACAAAAGCCAATAGCACTTAAAACCAAAAGGCAAGGGTGAAAAGGATCCAAGGCTTTGAGCATCAGTGGATAGGAGGGTCCAAGGAAGTAATTCCAGACCTAAGCGGCTAAATCAAGCTGTCCCTAACCATATGCTTGTGGCATGCAGGTCCAAGTGAAAAACTTGAGACTGAGTGGTTAAAGTCGTGATCCAAGGTAAAAAGAGTGTGCTTAAGAGCTCTTGACACCTCTAACTAGGGACTTTAGCAAAGCTGAGTCACAATCTGAAAAGGTTCACCCAGTCATGTGTCTGTGGCATATATGTATCTGGTGGTAATACTGGAAAACAAAGTGCTTAGGGCCACGGCCAAGACTCATAAAGTAACTGTGTTCAAGAATCAACATACTACACTAGGAGAATCAATAATACTATCTGAATTCTGAGTTCCTAAGGATGCCAATCATTCTGAATTTCAAAGGATAGAGGGAGATGCCAAAACTATTCAGAAACAAAAAGCTACAAGCCCCGCTCATCTAATAAAAATCTGAGCTTCATTTAAAACTCTAAAATATTATTACTTCTTAATTTCTGTTAGAACCTATTTTATTCATCTAGTTGCTTGAGGACAAGCAACAGTTTAAGTTTGGTGTTGTGATGAGCGGATAACAAGCAACAGTTTAAGTTTGGTGTTGTGATGAGTGGATACTTTATACACTTTTTGGGGGTAATTTCATGTAGATTTTAGTATGTTTTAACTAGTTTTTAGTAGAATATTATTAGTTTTGAGGAAAAAATCATATTTCTGGACTAAACTATGAGTTTGTGTATTTTTCTGGGATTTCAAGTAATTTCTGGCTGAAATTGAGGGAGCTGAGCAAAAATCTGAGTTAGGCTGGAAAAGGACTGCTGATGCTGTTGGATCCTGACCTCCCTGCACTCGGAATGAATGTTTTGGAGCTACAGGAGTCTAATTGGCGCGCTCTCAACGGCGTTGGAAAGTAGACATCCAGGGCTTTCCAGAAATATATAATAGTCCATACTTTGCGCGAAGATAGATGATGTAAACTGGCGTTCAACGCCAGTATCATGCTGCTGTCTGGCGTCCAACGCCAGAAACAGGTTACAAGTTGGAGTTCAACGCCAGAAACAGGTTACAACCTGGCGTTGAACGCCCAAAACAGCCCCAAGCACGTGAAAAGCTTAAGTCTCAGCCCCAGCACACACCAAGTGGGCCCCAGAAGTGGATTTCTGTACTATCTATCATGGTTTACTCATTTTCTGTAAACCTAGGTTATTAGTTTACTATTTAAACAACTTTTAGAGATTTACTTTGTACCTCATGATATTTTCAGATCTGAAATTTTATACACTTTGACGGCATGAGTCTCTAAACTCCATTGTTGGGAGTGAGGAGCTCTGCAGCGTCTCAATGAATTAATGCAATGGTTTCTATTTCGTTCAAACGTGTGTGAGTTCCTATCTAAGATGTTCATTCGTGCTTAATTGTGAAGGAGGTGATGATCCATGACACTCATCACCTTCCTCAATCCGTGAACGTGTGCCTGACAACCACCTCCGTTCTACATCAGATTGAATGAGCATCTCTTAGCTTCCTTAATCAGAATCTTCGTGGTATAAGCTAGAACTGATGGCGGCCATTCTTGAGGATCCGGAAAGTCTAAACCTTGTCTGTGGTATTCCGAGTAGGATTCAAGGATTGAATGGCTGTGACGAGCTTCAAACTCACGATTGCTAGGCGTGATGAAAAACGCAAAAGGATCAATGGATCCTATTCCAACATGATCGAGAACCAACATCTGATTAGCCGTGCTGTGACAGAGCATCTGGACCATTTTCACTGAGAGGATGGGAAGTAGCCATTGACAATGGTGACACCTTACATACAGCTTGCCATGGATGGAACTTTACAAACAATTGAGTTGAATATTACATTGCAGAAATTCAGAGGACAAAGCATCTCCAAAACTCCAACATATTCTTAGATTGGAATTTGCTCCTCCCCTAGGTTTTCTCTCTTTGATATTCCTAAATTAGGATTTGAAGATTTTTGGCATTAGCTTTTGAAAAGACTCTACCTCCGGAACTGGTTATTATAGTTTGTTATCTATTTTTCATTTACTCTTCCATATTCTTAATTTTCTCAGAGTTGATATTAGATTATTTTAAGAATTTATTAATACAAAAACTATTTTTGCTTTTAATTAATCTCTTTCATTATTGTTTGTTATGTCTCTTCTTATTTCCCCCATTAATTTTGTGAAGTCTATATTTATGATGATGGAGTAGTCCCCCAACTTGATTGGGAGTTGATTAAAAGGAGAACCTTGAGTTGGAATACTCAAGAGTTCAATTGTAATTGATTCATTGTTGGTTGGCTTGTTAGTCACTAACTCTAATCCTTCCCAAGGGAGAGGATTAGGACTTTGGCTGTAGGCATGCCTTTGGCATAATTTGACCCACGCGACCGCGTGGATGACACAATCGCGTCCTTTGTAACATGGCCTCCTCACGCGTCCGCGTCAACCACGCGAACACGTGGCTCTGCAATTCGACATAAAAGGGTGTTTGGCAATGAGTTGCGCTAGAGCTGGGCTGAACCTGTGCTAGTCGCACAAGCCCTGTCACACGAACGCGTGCCCCACGCGTCCGTGCCGTTTTCTCCAGTTGACCATTCACGCGATCGCGTGCCCCACGCGATCGCATCACCCTGAATTTGGCAAAAACATATTTCAAACAAAGAGTTGTGCGAGCACGAAGCTGCCCCCGCGCCCCTAGCGCAAATCATATCATGCGTCCGCGTGACCGACGCGTCCGCGTCATTTCCTTCAAAAGCTCTTCGCGCGACCGCGTGCCCCATGCGTTCATGTCGCTTGCGCCACCCAACTCATTCAAATCTGCCAGATTGTCTTTTCTTTTCTCACCCCAATCCTAATTCTCCCCCTTCTTCCTTCCCCTTTCTTCCTCCCTTCTACTCCCTCTTTCCTACCCCCATTATCAAGGTTTTTCTTCTTTTCTCCCCTCCTTACTTCTTCGTTCTTCTTTTTATTTTCATGTTTTCTTTCTCTTTCTCTTTTACTTTCCTCATCCATATTTTCTTTTTATTTCTTCTTCCTCATATTGGTGTTGGAGATTTATTTTGGTCATTATTTTTATATGTTGCTTGTGGATTGTTTAGGACTTGTTTAACAATTATATAATATTATTATAGGGTTGCTTGCAAGTTCAACTTAATAATTTCCATACTTTATTTAACATGCATGCTATGTGTTTGTGAAAATGCCCATATGGCATTGTGAACTATTTTTTCTCCTACCCTAAATGCTTGCTTTTCACAAAACTTTTTTTTCTATTTTATTAATTAAATATAATTGTTATTACAAACATATTGTTAGTTTGAGTGACTTGGTAATCTAACTTGGACATTGTATGCTTGATCTATGCTACTCATGCCCTTGCCAGCATGCCAATAAACACCTAGCATTTAACTGTCATCCTATGCACTTGGTATATTTCAATTGTTGATTTGCCACATGTAGTCATGACCATGTGTTCACATCATTATCCCTTCTTGTGCATTGATTACCACCTTTCCTATTCTTTTCCTTGCTATAACCCTTGAAATATTCATGCCCTTACTCGTTTCCTTTCAGGATGGCCACCAAGAAAGACAAGGAGAAAGCTACCCCCAAATCCACAGCAAGGAGAGGAACAAAAAGAGAATTAGTGGCAGAGCCATCTTCAACTGCAGTTAAGCTCTCAACAAAAAGAATTAAAAGGATTATAAAGGTCGATGAAAAGGAGAAAGCATTCCCAGCAAAGGACACTGCACAGTTTCCCAACCGCTACTGTGAGGAGATGTTCCCCATTCTGGTAGCTCAGAATTCCAACAACAAACACCTTCTTATTCTTCCACCTCGTATTGACGAATTTATTGAGCCACAAATTGCACTAAGACATTGGGGATTCCTACAGAGACAGCCACGACATGTCAATCTTTCTTGGGTGGTTGAGTTCTACTCCAACTTTCACCTGCCGAACTTGCAGTCTGTTTATGTCCGTCAAAAGTAAGTCCCCATTACAGAAGAAGCCATTCAGCGAGTCTTAGATCTTCCCCCTGCTCCTGAAGGACTGGACGCATTTCAAGAAGCCGCACTCAAGCGCCAGGCGTACAAATTTGACTGGGACGCTTTTCTCAGCGTTATCGCATAGCCTGGCATCAGATGGATTTTTGGATACCATTGTTCCCGTCCTAAGGGAATATCGGCTTCTGCACTCACCTTAGAGGCTCATGTTTGGGCACAGATTATGTTCCATTATGTCTTTTCGAGCACTCATGAGTCCTCCTTCACTGCAGACATGGCCGTTCTACTATGGTACCTCCTCACAGACCAGCCTCTAAATCTACCAAGACACATCCGGAATGCTATGGGACACGTGCAAATCGTGGACAACCTACCTTTCCCCTCCTTGGTCTCAGATCTTGTCTCAGCAGCCGGAGTCTCTTACAGAGCTGGAGACACCAAAGTCATACTCCCACAAGATGATCAATACGTCCCTAATGGGAGATATCTCAGGCCACCACTAGCCACTACCAGCCAGTCCACAGAACATGCTGCAGATATTCCACCTTCTACTAGTCAGCTGCTGCAGCAAATACTGGAGAAGTTAGATCGGCAAGACCAGAAAGCGAAGCTACGATAGCGCTGCAACCACCGCCGATTCAAATACCTCAAGAAGCTACTTACAGGCAACCACAGACCTGACGAGGACCTAGACACTCCGGACTCCACTTCCTTTACCAGGACAGGGAGCCATGACAGTCCCAATTGTAGAGACACTGCCACCAGCCCACCCTTGTTCCTGACAGATGGCACCGAGGACGGTGTTCCTTAACTGTGGAGAGGTCAGTCAGTACCTAATTTCCGGAGGTAATTCTTCCCCGTAACACCAATTTCTTTTCCTTTATAATAGGATAGATTGCATAGTAGTAGGTTAATTGCATGCATGTTCTACCTGATTGAAAAGATAATAAGTTTCTTTTAAGACCATATATTTTCTGAAAATTTTACTAATTTAAATCAAAACATTTATGTTAAATTTGTTTGAAGTTGAAATTGGAACAGAATTTTTGAGCTAAAAGAACACACAACCTGTGAGACTTTGAGCCTAAATACATGGTTACACTATTTAACCATAAATATCTTTTCTCGTGTGTTTACTTCACTATGATTGTAATCTGAATTTTGTTTTATCCTATATGTCCAATGTTAATGTGTTATGTGCATGCATATGATTGAGGCCATTATTTGTTTAGCTCACGTATCCCAAATAAGCCGACCCTTTTAATTACCTTTGTTAACCACTTTGAGCCGTTTTTAATCCCATTTGTTCTATATCTTACCACATTACTAGCCTTAAGCAAAAAAACAAATAAAAATCCCAATTAAATCTTTGGTTAGCTTAAGATAGAATTTTTGTGTTAATTGAATATGGGAAAATTGTGGTAATAAAGGGTAATAGAAAAATATGTCATGACAAAATAAGAGGAATTTGGGTACCTATTAATGTGAAACCACAAAAGAAAGATTACAAATCTATGTGCATTGATATAAAAAAAATAATTGATTTTAGTGAATAAGGGGATAAAATCACCCCAATGATAAGTCAGAGCTTAATGATCAATGCACATATGATAACATTAAAATAAAGGTTGATGCATGAGTATGGAATGTGAAAAAGAACTTTGGGTAGCTAAGTATGAATGTTGAAACTATATAGAGTATACGTATGTTAGGTAAGAGCTTAGGTTAATTAAATATTCAATGTATAAGCTCACTTAGCCATATGTGTACCCTCACCCTAATGGTGTTTGCATTGGCACTTTAAAATTGTTGATTGGTTAGGTGAAAAACAAAATATTTGAAAGCATGATTAGAGAAGGATAGAATGATTACCCCATATGCTAGAGATGATTAGAGTGCACACGCACTAACAGTAAGAGTTCAATGCTCAATGCTGGACTCCCTGCTTTCACGAGCTATCTTCTTACAAATTTACCTACTCTTACTGTATGATTTGAATTAGTGAAATCTGCCCCATGTTTTGTCTTAGAGAACTTATCTATTTTTAATCATATAGACAAAATCATATAGTTGCATTCATATGTATATAGGTTGCATTGCATTGCATGAGTCTTACATGTCCCTGTTCATTCATATTTATCTCCTTCAACTTAGCATGAGGACATGCTAATGTTTAAGTGTGGGGAGGTTGATAAACCACTATTTTACGATTCATATTGTGTTTAATTGTGTGGTTTTATCAAGTCTTAACCCGCTTATTCATATGATTTGCATGTATTTATAATTCCTTCCTAAAAATATTCTACGATTGAAAACTTGCTTCCTAAAGACCTTTTAGTTGTACATTTTTATTTTTCTTCGTACCATTTGATGCCGTGATCTGTGTGTTAAGTGTTTCAGCTTCATAGAGCAAGGATGGTGTAAGGAATGAAGAGGAAGCGTACAAAAGTGGAAGGAACACAAGGAATTAAGGAGATGACCAGCGAGAAGTCACGCGGTCGCATGGCTCACGCGACCGCGCGAATTGGAAGAAATCACAGTGGCACGCTCGCGTGCCTAACGCGACCGCACAGATTGGAAGCTACACTTACGATGCGAATGCGTGGACGACGCGCACGCGTGGTACGAAGAATGCTGAGTGACGCGAACGCGTGGACGACCCGGTCGCGTGACGTGCGCAATCTGCAGAAATACAGAAGTCACAGGCACAGATTCTGGGCCGCATTTCAACCCGGTTTTTGGCCCAGAAACACATATTAGAGCTAGAGAACATGCAGAGACAAAGGGAACAATTCATTCCGCATAATTTCAAGTTTTTAGATCGGATACTACTCCCCTAGGTTTCTCTCTTTGACATTCATAAATAAGGATTTGAAGATTTTTGGCATTAGCTTTCCGAGAAGAGTCTACCTCCGGAACTGGTTATTATAGTTTGTTATTTACTTTTCATTTACTCTTCCATATTCCTAATTTTTTCAGAGTTGATCTTGGAATATTTTCATAGTTTATTAACAAAATCCATTTTTACTTTTAATTAATCTCTTTCATTATTGTTTGTTATGTCTCTTCTTATTTCCCCTATTGATTTTGTGAAATCTACATTTATGATGACGGAGTAGTTTCCCAACTTGATTGGGAGTTGATTAAAAGGAGAACGTTGAGTTGGAATACTCAAGAGTTCAATTGTAATTGATTCATTCTTGGTTGGCTTGTTAGTCACTAACTTTAATCCTTCCCAAGGGAGAGGATTAGGACTTGTAAATAGAAGTTGACTTTTAATTTGACTTTCCTTCATTCGTTGAGGGTTAACTAAATGAAAACAATGATTAATTATTAATTGATCCTGACAAAATTCTAACAAGGATAGAACTTCTGATTAATCTTCTCCCGGTCAAGATTTTATTTAAATCATATAATTTCTCCAATTTAATTTTCTGTTCATCAACTCAACCCATTTGGAAAACCTCTGATTAATAAAATAGCACATCTTCCTGCAACTCGTTGGGAGACGACTTGGGACACATACTCCCAGTATTTTATTTTTAAAAATTGTGACAACTCTTTTTTAAATTGATAAGTGGATTTTCGCCGGTTAAGAACTGTACTCACAACGCCATTTTTCTAATTAATTCTTAATCTGCCTATTTCTGCCCACATCAAATTTTGGCGCCATTGCCGGGGAGTTGCAATTGTGTGCTAATTTATTAATTGGAATTTATTTAATTGCATTTTTCTTTTTATTTTGTTACTATATGTTGCACGTCTCTTTTATTGAATGACACGTTTGATGACAAGTCATCATATACCCATTTTTTTTTAGCTAATTTCACTTATTTTATTAGTCTTTATGCACTTTCTTGCATCCTAAGTAAGTGATTTGGAATGAAAATGCATAACTTCTTTAAATCAAGCAACTACCATTAAATTGATGCTAACTCATGAGGTTTAAGCTAAATTTAATTGAATTTTAATTGATTTATAAGCCTTGTGAATTTAGTGATACTTTGAGTGGTTGTTTTGGTTTATTGTAGGTGAAGAAAAGAAGAAAAGAGAAAGCGTGGCTTAAGAAAGCGTGGCCCAAGAGGGAAGAAGTGTGGCGCTTAAGAGGAGGGAGCAAGCATTGCCCTCCACAAGGGCACACTGCCCTCTAGGAGGGCAACATAAGGGAACAAAGCATGAATGGAGCTTCAGCCTTGGCACATTGCCCTGCCCTCCACAAGGGCAGGGCAGCATTTTGGTGATGCACACACGCGCACCATTCGGGCGCACCAAGGGAAGGCTCGGCAGCACCAGCAGCACGCACAGGCATCATTCTGGCACACCAAAAAGTTCTGCCATGCCCTCCGCAAGGGCAGGGCAGCATCCTGCAAGCACCAACGCACCACACGCACGCACCATGGGCCAGATGCATCATTTTCTGCCCTGCCCTCCACAAGGGCAGGGCAGCCTCCTATGAGCTACTTTCTTCATGGGCTAAAATTGGATTAAAAATCCAATAAAATTCATTTCTTCACCAAATCAAAAGCCCATCCAAATCCCAAGATCCAAGAATAGAAAGTGTATAAATAGGATATAGTTTGATGTAATGAGGGCCTTTTCCTTGACTTTTCATTTTTTCCTTTACTTTGGAATTTAGACCTTTCTTTTGAGCTTTTGAATTTTTACTTTACTTTGAGCTTTTGAACCTTCTCTTGGAGACTTCACTGAGATTTCAGAGAATTGGGGAGGAGAATTGATCTCTCTTCTTCCTCGTTCTTGCTTGAGCATTTTTACTTTTCTTGTTTGAGTTTTGGATGTGAAGAATTGAGGAAATTCTGTCTCAATCTCCACTCAAAATCTCTTTAAATCTTCTTCTGCATAATTTAGTTGAATTTCAGTTACTTTACTGCTTCTTCTTCAATTTCTTGT
>NC_029780.3:54233362-54259981 GCF_000817695.3 Arachis duranensis | reverse complement strand
TCTTTGTGAACTTGGATCTGGAAAGGCAATTGAGATCTAGACTTTGCTATCTAGTCTCTTAAGTCCTGAGATCCCATTTTCCTTTTTGGTTCTTCTGTGAACCCCTGCTGCAATTTAATTTCCATTTCTGTTTGAGATCTAGTTACTTCCAATTCATCTTCTGCTTTATTAATTGTTGCAATTTAATTTCCCTTGCTGAAATTCTGAATTCCCAACCCTCAATTCCCCTTTTCCATTCAAGCAATTTACATTTCTTGCATTTTAAGTTACTGCAATTTACATTTCTTGCACTTTAAGTTTCAGTCATTTAATTTCTTGTTCTTTAAGATTCAGCACTTTTAGTGGGATCGACCTCACTCATGTGAGTTATTATTACTTGATGCGACCTGGTACACTTGCCGGTGAGTTTTGTGTTGGATCGTTTTCCACACATCAAGTTTTTGGCGCCGTTGCCGGGGATTGAAATAGATTGACAATGATTAAGTGAAGTGGAGATATAGATCAAGCATTCTTTCTTTTCTGTTTCTATCCTTTTTAATTAACCCACTAACTGTTTGAATTTTTGCTTAAACTAACTAAAACTTCATTCTAGCAATAGATTGAAGTTTCATTGGGTTGTTTTCTGGATCTGTATGTTTATTGTTGTGTGTTTGTATGTCAGGTACAGGAAGATCTTCCCCTATCCTCTCTGAAATTGACCAAAGAACTCTTCGAAGAATAAGAAGAGCTGAAAGAGGGAAGAACGTTATTGGAGAGGAAGAATCTGAGGAGGAATTCCAAGAAATGGAAGGAGATCCATCAAATCTCAATCAACCAGGAGGAGGAGCTAACAATAACCCACAACAAATAAGAGTACTGGCTTCCTACACATTTGCAAATGCTAGACACTGTGGGAGTAGCATTCTTACTCCCAATGTTAATGCAAACAACTTTGAACTAAAGCCACAACTCATCACTTTGGTTCAAAACAACTGCTCTTTTGGAGGAGAGCCATTGGAGGACCCAAATAAACACTTATCTACCTTCTTAAGGATTTGTGACACTGTCAAAACCAATGGTGTGCCTCCTGACAGCTACAAGTTACTGCTCTTTCCATTCTCTCTCAGGGACAAAGCTACTCAATGGCTAGAAACATTTCCAAAGGAGAGCATCAACACTTGGGATGACTTGGTGAGCAAGTTTCTTGCCAAATTTTATCCCCCTCAAAGGATCATAAGATTGAAGTCTGAGGTGCAGACATTCACTCAAATGGAGGCTGAAAATTTATATGAAGCATGGGAAAGGTATAAGGCACTGTTGAGGAAATGTCCACCAGAGATGTTCACTGAGTGGGACAAGCTGCAGAACTTCTATGAGGGACTTACTCTGAAGGCCCAAGAAGCACTTGATCATTCAGCCGGAGGCTCATTACAACTCATGAAAACTACAGAGAAAGCTCAAAATCTCATTGATATGGTGGCTAACAACCAATATTTCTTTGCTCACCAAAGGCAACGCCAACCACCACAAAGGAGATGAGTAATGGAGTTGGAAGGAGTGGATTCTATCTTAGCTCAAAACAAAATGATGCAGCAGTAGATTCAACAACAATTTGAGCAAATGGCCAAAAGAATTGATGGCCTGCAAGTTGCATCAGTGAGTGCCACAAGCCAACTATCAACTCCTTGGAGGCAAAATGAAGAAATTCAAGAGGAGCAACAGCAAGAGGAAGTCCAATACCTGCACAACCAAAATCCTGGAACAAATGAAGTCTATGGAGACACTTACAATCCTTCTTGGAAGAACCATCCTAACCTCAGATGGGGAGACAACAACAATCAAACGCAACAGCCATGGCAAAGGAACTCAATTCAAAACAATTGGAGAAATACAAACCACAACAACCAGCCAAACACTAACCAAAACACATACAGAAAACCACAAAATACTTATCCCAACTCTAACCATTATTCACCCAATAACCACCCAACGAACCAAAACACTTACCATCATCCATCAACACCCCAAAACCAACCAATCTCACAAGACTCTCAGAGGATCACTAATTTAGAGATGCTCATGGAAAAGATGATGAAGAACCAAGAATTGACAACAAAGAACCAAGAATCTTCCATGAAGAACCTAGAGAGGCAGATTGGGCAAATCTCCAAGCAAATCTATGTTGAAAAACCATTAAGCTCACTACCAAGTGACACCATTCCTAATCCAAAAGAGGAATGCAAAGCAATACAGTTGAGAAGTGGAAAAACCCTGCTGAAAGATGAAGAAGCCACTAAGAAACCCAAGGAAAGTGATAAGAAACAAGTTGAAAAAGAAGCAGCCAATGATGAAGATGCAACAGCAAGCAATCACTCTCAGAATCAACCTCAAGAGAAAGAAAATAGACCACAAAATCTGAAGAAGGGAAAGCAGATCATGGAAGAACCAATTCCAAGACAACAACAAGTGGAGAAAAGCTTGACACCTCCATTGCCTTATCCCCAAAGATTCCACAAAGAGACAAAGGATCAACATTTCCACAAATTCCTTGAGACTTTCATGAAGCTGAAAATCAACATACCTCTGGCTGAGGCATTGGAGTAAATGCCTCTGTATGCCATGTTCTTAAAGGAGCTCATCAATAAGAAAAGGAGTTGGAATGAGAAGGAAACTGTAATGCTCAGTGAAGAATGCAGTGCACTAATCAGAAAAGGGCTCCCTCCCAAGCTTGAAGATCCTGGAGGTTTCTTCCTACCTAGCACTATTGGAAGTCTATTCATCAAAAAGGGGATGTGTGACTTAGGAGCAGGTATAAATCTAATTCCATCTTCTTTAGTGAAAAAGCTTGGCATAGGAGAGGTGAAACCAATACAGATGTCCTTGGAATTGGTAGACCAATCAGTGGTGTATCCTAAAGGGTTGATTGAAAACCTTTTAGTTAAGGTTGACAAGTTCATCTTTCCAGCAGACTTTGTGATCCTAGATTCAGCAGATAATGAGAATGACTCCATAATACTTGGTCGACCATTTTTGGCCACTGCTAGAGCCATTGTAGATATAGAGCAGGGAGAGCTAACCCTCAGGATGCATGATGAGAGCATCACCTTAAAAGTCTTTCAAGAATCACAAAGCAATGAAGAAATAAGCAAGACAAATAGTGTCCTCCTTCTAAAGCAAGCAACCAACAATACAGTAGAACAGAAAAATAAGCAGATGCAAGAAGAAAAAGGAATTCAAAATGAAGCCGAGATGATTAACAAACAGTAAAGTATCACAACTCAAGTCACTATCAAGGGAGAACGATCAACAAGAAAGAAAAAGATGAAGAACAAGAAGAAGGCTTACAAAGGGTGGAAAAATAAGAAAATCCCAACTGAAGGATTTTCCAAAGGTGACAAGGTGCAACTAGTGTATCAACAGCTGGGAACAGAAGATCATTACACTGTCAACCAAGTACTCTCTCTTGAGCACATTGAAATTGAGCATCAAGGCACACAGAGAAAGCTTACGGTGAGAAGGGACAAGTTGAGACATCACCAGCATCAACCACCCTAAAGGGAGTTCAATGTCAAGCTAGTGACAATAAAAGAGCGCTTCATGGGAGGCAACCCATGATTTAAGATTTCTGTCTTTTCTTTTATCCAATAAGCTATGACTTCCTGAGTATGGTTTTGAACTTTCATATTTGATAAATGCATACATTGTTTTAGAGCATAAGGCAGACTTCTAAGTTTGGTGTACCTTAAGGCACACCCAATATTTGCTTTTCAAAAGAAAGGGGGCTATTCTTAGAACATATGTAAAATCATTTTGATGAAGCATATGACCAAACAATAAGTTTGGTGTCTGCATATGTAACACTGTTCAGCAGATCATTTCCTATTCATGGAATCAAAACCATACAGAAAGGGATCATGCATCATTATTTTTTTTTTTGAAATATAAAATACATCAATTGTGAAGAATGGTTTGCATTGCTAAGCCATTCCCTCAATAAGAGATAAGTTTGGTGTTCACTGCTCCTTGGAAAGCAGAATTTGCATGCATGCATCATCGAACACCTAAATGCATGCAACCAATGAGAAGAGAATCCTCGTCAAAGCCCCAACAAGGCATGCAGACCGTTCAATCCATGAAACCTTTGCATAATCAAGTTAATCTCAACCCTTCATAAGCACCAACGAACCCCTTCCTCATTCATTATGGTTTTGTTAGAAAGTTTGAAGAGTTTACCTATAAATAGCCGTTAGCACTAAATGGCTTACACATTCATACAAACCATTTTTACTTGTAAACCATAATCTCCTTTACTCCCAAAACAAAAGCCAACAATTCCTCTCTCTTGCACAACAAAACTGAGCATCATCCGAAACACAACACATTCTTCTCCTACTTCCATTTTTCCCTCCTTTTCACTTTAAACCTGATGGCCTCTTCAAGTTCAAAAAGAAGGCCAGGAAAGGAACCAATGGTGACCGAGCCTCCATCATTTGACACAAGAAAATTTAGGTCCCAGTTCCATGAAGGAAGATATCATAGATTCATGAAGACAAGGAATGTTATTTATGAGAAGGGCCTTGAGTTAAAGGAAGGAGAATACCCCATCATGAGGCAAATCACTAAAGAAAGAAGGTGGGAACTCTTATGTGCTCCTCTCGTTGACATCAGTGCAGTCATGATCAGGGAGTTCTATGCAAATGCTGTAAAAGAAAACAACGATAGTGCCCCTTACACGAGTTATGTCAGAGGAGTTGAAGTGGATTTCAGTCCAGCAGCCATCACTAGGGCCCTGAAGTTGAGAACCATAACTTATGCAGAGCCTAACTATGAGACCAGATTGCAGATGGAAAACAATCCTGATTAGATCTTGCAAGGGCTATGTGTGGAAAATACAGACTGGGAAAGAGACTCAAAAGGAGTTCCAAGCCACTTGAGGAGAATAAACCTTACTCCTGTGGCCAAAGGATGGTATGAGATAGTAAGGAGGTCTATCATCCCTACTGGAAACGCCTCTTGGGTCACAATCAAACGAGCACTCTTGACATACTGCATCTTACATGGAGGTGAAGTCAACCTCGCACAACTCACAGCCGACAGTATTCAAGAGATGGCTAACAGCACAAGTAAATCAAGTGGTCTTGGACATCCAAGTACCATTCTTAGGCTATGCAACAAAGCTAGAGTGATCTTTGAAGATGAGGACACAGAAAAGGTGAAAAAAGGGAAAGGAATCACCAAGAAAAGTATGGAAGGAATGAATGAAGAAGATGATCAAGAGGGAGTGGTAGCTTCCAGACAAAGAAGATTACAAAGAGAGAAAGGACGAAATCAAGCTCATGGTGCCATAGACATGAGCCAGCTACAAAGAACAATTGAAGAGTTATCTCAGCAACTCATGCAAGCTCAACAAGACCAAAATCAGGGGCGCCAAGAGCAATATCTAGAGCCCCATCCAGAGTTTAGGGAGCAATATTTGAAGGACAAAGAGGAACGAGAAGCTTGGCAGCGTCAAATGGAGGAGAAACAAGAGAGATGGCAACAACAAATGATGACTCAGCAGCAAGAATTTCAAGCACAGATTCTTGAAGGACAAAAAGAGCAATACAAAGAATTCAAAGAATCATATGATAAGCTGTATTTTAGTCAAGCTAAAGCAGGGGAATATAGTCACAACCTGTATCAATGGAAGAATATTCATCACACCATGGAAGAAGTTAGATATGTGCAAAGAATGGAGAGTGATGAAAACATACAAGCAAGGTTGGAGTATTTGACCCACAATTTGCCAACACTCAATCCACAGATCAAGCCATTTGAGCAATGCCCTGAATTTGACGCCAAGCAAAAAGCAAGATCTCATCATTATACAGAGTTAACACTTAACAGATTGGAAGAAGTTGGACTCTCAGGGCTCTTGGATTCTGTTTGGGATAAAAGATGCCCTGGTGAAGAAGTCCGAGACTACTCCAAGCTAGGAAAGAGAAAGAAGAAAAAGGGAGAATCAAGCAGCAACCACAATCATTAGAAGGTGGCAAAGTCCTTTCATACTTCTAATAAGGAGATGCATGTCTTTCGAACGCGGGACTTCATTTTGGAAACACTGCCCTGCCCTCCGCGAGGGCAGGGCAGCATTTTGTGGTGCACGCATGCATGGGCAGAATCTGGCGCACCAAGGGGGTCTCGACAGCAGCAGCACGCATGGGCAGCAAAATCTGGCGCACCAAAAAACTCTGCCCTGCCCTCCACAAGGGCAGGGCAGCATCCCGCAGCACCACACGCACCAACACGCATGCACAAGGGCCGCACGCACAATTTCCTGCCCTCCACAAGGGCAGGGCAGCCTCCTGGGAGCTACTTTCTTCATGGGCTAAAATTGGATTAAAAATCCAATAAAATTCATTTCTTCACCAAATCAAAAGCCCATCCAAATCCCAAGATCCAAGAATAGAAAGTGTATAAATAGGATATAGTTTGATGTAATGAGGGTCTTTTCCTTGACTTTTCATTTTTTCCTTTACTTTGGAATTTAGACCTTTCTTTTGAGCTTTTGAATTTTTACTTTACTTTGAGCTTTTGAACCTTCTCTTGGAGACTTCACTGAGATTTCAAAGAATTGGGGAGGAGAATTGATCTCTCTTCTTCCTCGTTCTTGCTTGAGCATTTTTAATTTTCTTGTTTGAGTCTTGGGTGTGAAGAATTGAGGAATTTCTGTCTCAATCTCCATTCAAGATCTCTTTAATTTCTCTTCTACATAATTGAGTTCAACTACATTTCCTTTACTGCTTCCTATTTAATTTCTTGTTAATTGCTTTGTGAACTTGGATCTGGAAAGGGAATTGAGATCTAGACTCTGCTATCTAGTCTCTAAAGCCCTGAGATCTCATTTTCCTTTTGGTTCTTCTGTGAACCCCTGCTGCAATTTAATTTCATTTCCTGTTTGAATTCTAGTTACTTCCAATTCATCTTCTGCTTTATTAATTGTTGCAATTTAATATCCCTTGCTGAAATTCTGAATTCCCAACCCTCAATTCCCCTTTTCCATTCAAGCAATTTACATTTCTTGCATTTTAAGTTACTGCAATTTACATTTCTTGCACTTTAAGTTTCAGTCATTTAATTTCTTGTTCTTTAAGATTCAGCATCTTTTACTTTCAGTTCTTTTTAACTTCTGCAATTCATCCCTCTCCCTTTACATTCCAAGTAATTTAGTTTCTGTTAATGATAAACCACTCAACCAATACTTGATTCGCTTGACTAAATCAACCACTAAACTAAAATTGCTCAATCCTTCAATCCCTGTGGGATCGACTTCACTCAATCCTTCAATCCCTGTGGGATCGACCTCACTCCCGTGAGTTTTATTACTTGATGCGACCCGGTACACTTGCCGGTGAGTTTTGTGTTGGATCATTTTCCACACATCAGCGTTCACTTCCTGATCCATGCTTGCCAGTATTTGACCCTGAGATTGAAAGAACTATTTCACGTATAAGGCAAGCTCGGCGTCGGCTAGTCCTCTCCGAGGACGAATATGAAACGTCATTTAAGGAAGAAACAAGCTCCCTTTCTACTGATCCAGTTGATTTATGTGCAGGTGACATGGCAACACCTAGGAAAGTCACTATCTAGGAGGCTGGAGCTCCTGATTTTACACTACAGCCATACCAGGCATACCACCCAGCGGTGGCTGTGGACTTTGAAATAAAGACTGCACTACTCAACTTGATGCCCAAGTTTCATGGCTTACCTGCTCAATAGCCTATCAAGCACCTTAGGGATTTTCAGACAGCTTGTTCTACTGTTAAGCGTGATGGTACCGATAAAACTTCTATTCTGTTAAAAGCCTTCCCATTCTCTCTTGAAGGAATGGTAAGAGAGTGGTACTACACTCAACCCAGAGCAACTGTCTCTAACTGGGATACGCTTAGAAGAGAGTTTTTGGAAGATAAACTAAGGAAGGACATCTCCATGATCGTTCAGGACGAATCTGAGACTCTCTACAAATATTGGGAGCGCTTCAACAATTGTTTGAAGCATGCCTCCACCATATGATTGACAAGATAGTTTTCTTCGGCTACTTTACACAGGACATGAAATCTCAAGATAAGACCACACTGGAAGGTGCTAGCAATGGGTCTATGAAAAAGTACAAGACTACGGATGAGGCATGGCAATTGATCAGCGACTTAGCTGAATCTACTAGGAATCACAAGCATAAATAAGGTCGGTCAAGAGCTGTTGTAGAGGTATCCTCTAGCAAAGAGACTGCTGCTCTAACTCAGAGCTTATGTGAAATGATCAACTTACTGAAGCAGATGCAACTAAGTCAACAACAAGCTCAGCAAGTTCAACCTTCTCCACCACAGCAAAGCCAACAGTTGGTTCCACAGAGAGTATGCAGGATCTGTGCCGATTACAACCATTATACTGATGAGTGTCCGCAACTCCAACAGGAAGACCACACTGTGGCAGCCACTCATAACTTCTATGATCGCCCCAATCAAGGATACAATCAAGGTGGCAGCTACAACCATGGATGGCAGGATAACTCCAACCAAGGTTGGAGAGATAATTCTAACCAGGGTTGGAGGGACAATCATAACAGAGGAGGCAAAGATAACAATGGGAACCAGAGGTAGAATAACAATAACAACTTCAGGCAGCAGAATCAGAATCAGGCCTATAGAACACCTCATCTAAGGCAGTCTCAAGCATCTCAGCAGATCCCTCAGATCACTTATCCCTCTTCATCTCCCAATGATGAGTTACTGCAATCTATTGATCAGAGATAGCAGACCATGGAAAAGAACCTTACTTCTACTTTAAATGGTATGAACTCTACCTTGCAAGCCCTTGTCTCACAGATTGGATCACTGAATAATTCTAACAACCAATCCTCAAGTTCTGGTGGACTCCCCTCTCAACCATTACCCAACCCTAAGGGTGCCATCAATGCCATTACCCTGAGATCTGGAACCACACTGCAAGAGAGGAATCCTCTGGAGTCAAGCCCGCCAGAACATGCCCCAGCTGCGAATACGGGTGAGGTAGAGGTTGTTGAAGAAGAAGATGAAGCACAAGTCATGGCTGAAGCAGAAGCAGCCCAACCAAGGAAGGCCGAACCGCAGCAAGCTAAAGCTAATGAAGATGCCACTCCTATTCCATTTCCATACCTTACTAAGAAGCACAGAAAGCAGATGGAACTTGATCCCAAAATGGTAGAGATCTTCAAAAAAGTTGAGGTAACTATTTCCCTTTTTGATGTTATTCAACAAGTGCCTAAATATGCAAATTTTCTAAAAGAGTTATGCATACATAAAGATAAAATTAATGAATTAGAAACTATTCCTTTAGGTAGTTCTATATCTGCTTTAATGGAAAATATACCTGAAAAATGTAGTGACCCAGGCCCATGCATGGTTAACTGTACCATTGGAGGTGTGATATTTTCTGACTGTATGTGTGATTTAGGAGTATGCGTGAGTATTATGCCCTTGTCTATATATAATGCTTTAAGGCTCCATCCCTTAAAAAGGTCGGCAGCTCGTTTTGTGTTAGCAGATAAAAGCATTATCATAGTGGTTGGAATTGCTGAAGATGTATTAGTGAGCATTAAGGGGCTCACGTTTTCTATTGATTTTTATATCCTGGAGATGCCTCAAAATGACTCAGGAAGACCTTTGTCCATCCTGCTTAGTAGACTGTTCTTAAAGACTTCAAAGTTCAAGCTGGATGCCTTTTTAGGAACTTATTCCTTTTAGGGAGATGGCAGAATAGTGAGTTTCAATCTGGATGAAGCTATAAAGCATTTCCCAGAAGATCACTCCATATTCCAATGTGACCTCATTGATGAAATTATAGCAGCAACTCACCATGAAGACCTGGAAAGAAATCACATGGGACATGACCCAAGTGTGGGGACACCCTCTGAACATGCTGAAGATTCATCACCATTTTCACCAGTCCCAGAGAATCCAGAACCAAACCATGAGAGGAAAATGGAATTAAAGCCTCTTCCTCCACACCTCAAGTATGCATACCTTGAGGACAAGCAGAAGTTTCTAGTTATCATTGCAAGGGAGCTCACCTCCCAACAAGAAGAACAACTACTTAGTGTATTGAGGACGCATAAGAAAGCAATTGGATGGAGCTTGGCAGATATAGTAGGCATCAGCCCTCAAGTTTGTGAACAGAGAATATTTTTAGAATAAGGAGCTAAGCCTGGCCGTCAACCTCAAAGAAGACTAAATCCAACCATCTTAGAAGTTGTCAAGAAGGAAGTAACCAGACTACTTGAAGCAGATATCATTTACCCCATTTCAGATAGCGATTGGGTCAGCCCAGTACAAGTGGTGCCCAAGAAGTCTGGAGTCACAATAGTAAGGAATGAGCAAGGAGAACTTCTAACAACCAGAGTGCAGTACGCATGGAGAGTTTGTATTGACTACAGGCGTCTCAACCAAGCCACTTGCAAGGATCATTACCCTTTGCCATTCATTAATCAGATGCTTGATCGTCTGTCAGGTAAATCTCACTACTGCTTTCTAGATTGTTATACAGGTTATTTTCAAATCCATATAGCTCCTGAAGATTAGGAAAAGACTACTTTTACATGTCCTTTTGGGACTTATGCTTATAAAAGAATGCCCTTTGGCCTGTGCAATGCACCAGCCACTTTTCAAAGGTGTATGATGAGTCTTTTCTCTGATCTCATTGAGACTTATATGGAAGTTTTTATGGATGACTTTAGCATTTATGGTGATTCATTCACCCTTTGCTTGGATAGTTTATCTAAGGTATTGGACAGGTGTGTTAGTTCAAAACTTGTTTTAAATTTTGAAAAGTGTCATTTTATGGTAAAACAAGGTATTGTTCTAGGACATGTTGTTTCTGATACTGGTATCTCTGTGGATCCAGCAAAGGTGGATGTTATTTCTAGTTTACCTTACCCCTCCTCCGTGAGGGAAGTCCATTCGTTCCTTAGCCATGCAGGTTTTTATAGGAGGTTCATCAAGGACTTCAGTAAGGTAGCACTACCCTTATCCAGACTACTGCAGAAAGACATTGAGTTCAAGTTCAGTGAGGATTGCAAACAAGCGTTTGATAAGCTGAAGACCGCCTTGACTCAAGCTCTGATTGTGAGGGGACCAGACTGGAGTCAACCTTTTGAAATCATGTGTGATGCCTCCAATCATGCAGTAGGAGCAGCACTGGCTCAACATGAAGGTAATGACCCTTTTGTAATTACTTAGGCATCTAAGACTTTACATGCTGCTCAATCTAATTATACTACTACTGAAAAGGAGCTCCTAGCTATTGTTTTTGCTCTGGATAAATTCCGAGCCTATTTACTTGGTACTAAGGTAGTAGTGTACTCATATCACGCAGCTTTAAAATATTTATTGGCTAAAAAAGAGTCCAAACCAAGGCAAATACGTTGGATGCTACTGCTGCAAGAATTTGATCTGGAAATTAAAGATATGAGTGGTAACCAAAATTTAGTGGTTGACCACTTGAGTCGCCTTGAGCACATTAAAGATGACTCCACCCCTATCAATGATAATTTCCCATTTGATAGCTTACAGGCAGTATCTGATGTAGCCCCTTGGTATGCACCTATAGCTAATTATCTAGTTAGCCATACTTTTCCTCCTGATTTCACTAAACATCAGAGAGACAAGCTGAAAAGCGAGCCCAAATACTATGTATGGGATGACCCATATCTATGGAGGTGTGGTGCTGACCAGGTAATTAGACGGTGTGTACCTCAATCAGAATTCCAGTCCATTTTAGAGACCTGCAACTCATCTGAGAGTGGATGACATTTTGGCCCTCAACGAACTACTAGAAAAGTTTTAAACTGTGGATTCTAGTGGCTTACTCTTTTTAAAGATGCTGCTAACCTTTGTAAATCTTGTCCTCCATGCCAAAGGTTTGGTAATATATCCCAGAGGGATGAAATGCCTCAACAAATTATGCTTTTTTGTGAAATTTTGATGTTTGGGGCATTGACTTCATGGGTCCATTTCCAAATTCTAATAGCCACATTTATATACTGTTAGCTGTAGATTATGTTACTAAATGGGTGGAAGCAATTCCTACCCGTACTGATGATGCTAACACCATTGTTTCCTTTGTTAGAAACCATATTATTTGTTGCTTTGGATCACCACGAGCAATCGTGAGCGATCAAGGCACTCACTTTTGTAACAAGAGACTAACAGGTTTACTAAAGAGGCATTGGATCATTCATAAAGTATCAACAGCCTATCACCCCCAGACTAATGGGCAAGCAGAGGTGTCTAACAGGGAGATAAAGCGCATACTGCAAAAGGTAGTCAAGCCTTATAGAAAGGACTGGAGCACCAGGCTCCAAGACGCGCTTTGGGCATATCGGACAACGTACAAGACACCGATTGGAATGAGTCCTTTCCGCTTGGTTTATGGAAAGGCCTGTCATCTCCCAGTTGAGTTAGAACACAAGGCCTTCTGGGCAGTAAAAGAATGCAACAAGGACTATGAGAAAGCCAGAGATGAACGAAAGTTGCAACTGCAGGAATTAGAGAACCTTCGTCTAGAAGCTTATGAAAACTCCAGGCTGTATAAAGAGAAGGTGAAGGCTGTGCATGACAAGAGCATTAAGAGAAGAGAATTCCTACCTGGGGACTTAGTCCTACTTTACAACTCCAGAATGCGACTCATGCCAGGCAAGCTGAGATCCAGATGGGATGGTCCCTATCGAGTAGAGCGGGTGGAACCATACGGAGTCTTTCACTTGAGCCATCCTTCAAGCTCTGAACTTATCAAAGTGAATGGACATCGCTTGAAGTTATTCCATGGTGAAAAGATGGCGAAAAACCAAGAACTAGAGATATTCCTCTTAGAAGATCCGCCCACAGAAGAAGTCTGAGCAAGTGGAGCGTCCAACTTAAGGATGTTAAAGCAAAGTGCTGGGTGGGAGACAACCCACCATGTATGATCGTTCCTTCCCCTCTCCTTATCTTCCCTCGTCAATAACTCTTCTCAATACTAATGCCTATATTTTGCATCTCATCCGCATACTGCATATTGCATATTTATCAAAAAAAAGAAAAAAAAGAAAAAAGAAGGAGGACGTTACGGCATGCGACGTGCCAGCGTCGCTGATGCGCTCACGTCATAGTGCCTTCGCGTCATTAAAGAAAAGAAACAGAGAGTTGTGCCGGAATGTGGCTGGAGGAGTACCTTTGGCACAATTTGACCCACGCATCTGCGTGGATGACGCAATCGTGTCCTTTGTAACATAGCCTCCTCACGTGTTCGCGTCAACCACGTGCGCGTGGCTCTGTAATTCGACGTAAAAGGGTGTTTGGCAATGAGTTGCGCTGGAGCTGGGCTGAACCTGTGCTAGCCGCACAAGCCCTGTCACGCGAATGCGTGCTCCACGCGTCCGCGCCGTTTTCTCCAGCTGACCATTCACGCAATCGCATGCCCCACTGAAGCCTGAAACACTTAACACACAGATCAAGGCATCGAATGGTAATAAGAGAGAATTAAGATTAGCTAAATTAAGACCAAAGAAGCATGTGATGACAAGTCATCATATACCCATTTTTCAAGCTAATTTCACTTGTTTTATTAGTCTTTATGCACTTTCTTGCATCCTAAGTAAGTGATTTGGAATGAAAATGCATAACTTCTTTAAATCAAGCAACTACCATTAAATTGATGCTAACTCATGAGGTTTAAGCTAAATTTAATTGAATTTTAATTGATTTATAAGCCTTGTGAATTTAGTGATACTTTGAGTGGTTGTTTTGGTTTATTGTAGATGAAGAAAAGAAGAAAAGAGGAAGCGTGGCTTAAGAAAGCGTGGCCCAAGAGAGAAGAAGTGTGGCGCATAAAAGGAGGAAGCAAGCATTGCCCTCCACAAGGGCATACTGCCCTCTAGGAGGGCAACATAAGGAAACAAGCCTTGAGAGGCAACCCTGCCCTGCCCACGACAAGGGCAGAGCACAAATTGGTGCCATGGATCAAGGAGAGCAAAAACATTGCCCTGCCCTCCTCAAGGGAAATATCGGGCTCATCAAGGGAAGAAATCCAAAGAAAAAGCTCACAATGCTTGCCACAAGGATCGAACACGGCACCATGAGGAAGCAAGGAACTAGGCCTAATTTTGGTGCCAAGAAAACCAAGAAAATTAAGCAGCGTGTGCATTGCCCAAGTTTCGAACACGGGGCTTCAACTTTGGAAACATTGCCCTGCCCTCCGCAAAGGCAGGGCAGCATCTTATGGTGCACGGCCAGGGCACCAGATTGGCGCACCAAGGGAAGTCTCGGCAGCAACAGCAGCACGCACGGGCATCATTCTGGCGCACCAAAAATTTCTGCCCTGCCCTCCACAAGGGCAGGGCAGCATCCTGCAGCACCAACACGCACGCACCAAGGCACCAACGGCCGCACACACCATTTTCTGCCCTGCCCTCCACAAGGGCAGTGCAGCCTCCTGGAAGCAAATTGTTTTGGGCTAAAAATTGAATTAAAAATCCAATTTAATTCATTTCTTCACCAAATCAAAAGCCCATCCAAATCACAAGATCCAAGAATAGAAAGTGTATAAATAGGAAATAGTTTGATGTAATTAGGACCCCTTCTTTTGATTGTTGAGTTTTTACATTTTGAAACTTCATTTTCTCTGAGAGCTTTGAATTGAGATTTGAGAGAATTGGGAAGGAGAATTGATCTCTCTTCTTCCTCGTTCTTGCTTGAGCATTTTTACTTTTCTTGCTTGAATCTTGAGTGTGAAGAATTGAGGAATTTCTATCTCAATCTCCATTTAAGATCTCTTTGATTACCTCACTGCATAATTGAGTTGAATCCAATTTCCTTTACTGCTCCCTCTTTAATTTCTTGTTAATTGCTTTGTGAATTTGGATCTGGGAAGGCAATTGAGATCTAGACTTTGCTATCTAGTCTCTGGAGTCTTGAGATCCCATTTTCCTTTTGGTTCTTCTGTGAACCCCTGCTGCAATTTAATTTCCCTTTCTGTTTGAGATCTAACAGAATTCAAATCATCTCTTGCTTTGATAATTGTTGCAATTTAATTTCCCTTACTTGAATTCTGAAATCCCAGTCCTCAAATCCCTTTTCCATTCAAGCAATTTATATTTCTTGCACTTTAAGTTACTGCAATTTACATTTCTTGCACTTTAAGTTTCAGTCATTTAATTTCTTGTTCTTTAAGATTCAGCTCTTTTACTTTCAGTTCTCTTTAATTTCTGCAATTCACCCCCCTCCCTTTACATTTTCTGCTATTTACTTACTGTTGGATACAAAATCACTCAACCAATACTTGATTCGCTTGACTAAATCAACCACCGAACTAAAATTGCTCAATCCTTCAATCCCTGTGGGATCGACCTCACTCCCGTGAGTTTTATTACTTGATGCGACCCGGTACACTTGCCGGTGAGTTTTGTGTTGGATCGTTTTCCACACATCAGCATGTTTTCAATCATTGAACTAAACTAGGAAGGAATTGTAAAATCTTGCAAATCTTATGAATAAATGGGTGAAAAGCTTGATAAAACTACTCAATTAAATACAATATAATCCATAAAATAGTGGTTTATCACCCACACGATTGCGTCACCCTGAATTTGGCAAAAACATGTTTCAAACAGAGAGTTGTGCGAGCGTGAAGCTGCCCCCGCGCCCCTAGTGCAAATTATATCGTGCGTCCGCTTGACCGACGTGTCCGCGTCATTTTCTTCAAGAGCTCTTCGCGTGACCGCGTGCCCCACGCATCCGCATCGCTTGCGCCGCCCAACTCATTCAAATCTGCCAGATTATCTCCTCTTTTCTTCCCCCAATCTTATTTCTTTTCCCCTCTTCCTTCTTTCTCCCTTTCTTCCTCCCTTCTACTCCCTCGTTCCCACCACCATTATCAAGGTTTTCTTTTCTTCTTCTCTCCCTACTTTTCATTCTTTTTCTTTTTTTCATGTTTTCTTTTTCTTTCTCTCCTACTTTCCCTATCCATGTTTTTTTTCTTCTTCCTCCTATTGGTGTGGGAGATTTATTTCGATCATTATTTTTATATGTTGCTTGTGGATTATTTAGGACTTATTTAACAATTATATAATATTATTATAGGGTTGCTTACATGTTCAACTTAATAATTTCCATACCTTATTTAACATGCATGCTATGTGTTTGTGAAAACACCCATATGGCACTGTGCACTATTTTTTTCTCCTACCCTAAATGCTTGCTTTTCACAAAACCCTTTTTTCTATTTTATTAATTAAATATAATTGTTATTACAAACATATTGTTAGTTTGATTGACTTGGTAATCTAACTTGGACATTCAATGCTTGATCTATGCTACTTATGCCCTTGCCGGGATGCCAATAAACACCTAGCATTTAACTTTCATCCTATGCACTTGGTATATTTCAATTGTTGATTTGCCACATGTAGTCATGACCATGTGTTCACATCATTATCCTTTCCTGTGCATTGATTACCACATTTCCTATTATTTTCCTTGCTATAACCCTTGAAATATTCATGCCCTTACTCGTTTCCTTTCAGGATGGCCGCCAAGAAAGGCAAGGAGAAAGCTACCCCCAAATCCACAGTAAGGAGAGGAATAAAAAGAGCATTAGTGGTAGAGCCATCTTCAACTGCAGTTAAGCCCTCCACAAAAAGAATTAAAAGGATTATAAAGATCGATGAAAAGGAGAAAGCATTCCCAGCAAAAGACACTGCACGGTTTCCCAACTGCTACTATGAGCAGATGTTCCCCATTCTGGCAGCTCGGAACTACAACAACGAACACCTTCTTATCCTTCCTCCTCGTATTGCCAAATTTGTTGAGCTACAAATTGCACTAAGACATTGGGATTCCTACAGAGACAGCCACGACAGGTCAATCTTTCTTGGGTGGTTGAGTTCTACTCCAACTTCCACCTGCCGAACCTGCAGTCTGTTTATGTCCGTCAAAAGCATGTCCCCATTACAGAAGAAGCCATTCAGCGAGCCTTAGATCTTTCCCCTGCTCCAGAAGGACTGGACGCATTTCAAGAAGCCGCTCTTAAGCGCCAGGCGTACAAATTTGACTGGGACGCTGTTCTCAGCATTATCGCACAGCCTGGCAGCAGATGGATTTTTGGATACCATCGTTCCCATCCTAAGGGAATATCGGCTTCCACACTCACCTTAGAGGCTCATGTTTGGGCACAAATTATGTCCCATTATGTCTTTTCGAGCACTCATGAGTACTCTTTCACTGCAGACATGGCCGTTCTACTATGGTGCATCCTCACAGACCAGCCTCTAAATCTACCAAAACACATCTAGAATATTATGGGACACGTGCAAATTGCGGGCAACCTACCTTTCCCCGCCTTGGTCTCAGATCTTATCTCAGCAGCCAGAGTCTCTTACAGAGCTAGATACACCAAAGCCATACTTCCACGGGATAATCAATACATCCCTAACGGCAGATATCTCAGGCTACCACCAGCCACTACCAGCCAGTCCACAGAACATGCTGCAAACATTCCACCTTCTACTTGTCAGCTGCTGCATCAAATACTGGAGAGGTTGGACCGGCAAGACCAGAAAACAAAGCTACGAGAGCGCCGCAACCACCGCCGATTCAAATACCTAAAGGAGCTACTCACAGGCAACCACAGACCTGACAAAGACCCAGGCACTTCAGACTCCACTTCCTTCACCAGCATAGGGAGCCATGACGGTCCCGACTGTGGAAATACTGCCTCCAGCCCACCCTTGTTCCTGACAGATGGCACCGAGGACGGAGCAAAACCTTAAGTGTGGGGAGGTCGGTCAGTACCTGACTTCTGGAGGTAATTCTTCCCCCCTAACACCAATTTCTTTTTCTTTAGAATAGGATAGATTCAATAGTAGTAGGTTAATTGCATACATGTTCTACCTGATTGAAAAGATAATAAGCTTTTTTAAGACCATATATTTTCTGAAAATTTCACTAATTTAAATCAAAATATTTATGTTAAATTTGTTTGAAGTTGAAATTGGAACAGAATTTTTGAGCTAAAAGAACACACAACCCGTGAGACTTTGAGCATAAATACATGGTTACACTATTTAACCATAAATATCTTTTCTTGTGTGTTTACTTCTTTATGATTGTAATATGAATTTTGCTTTATCCTATATGTCCAATGTTAATGTGTTATGTGCATGCATACGTGATGCGTGAAAACTTGTCTCTCAACAAATTTCCCTTCGGCAAGTATACTGAATTGTCATCAAGTAAAACTCACAGTAGAGTGAGGTCGAATCCCACAGGGATTGATTGGTCAAGCAATTTTAGTTAGAAGAAAGTGCTAGTTGAGCTGAGCAGAAATTGGATTTGGAATTTGCAGAAAATTAAATAATTGGAAAGTAAATAGCAGGAATTAAAGTGCAGAATCTTAAATGGGGAGTTGGGGTAATAAGCATGAAGTTAAATGGCAGAAAGTAAAGAGAATGAGTAAGATAAGATATGGGGAAATCATTGGGTTTAGGAGATGTTGCATTCTTCGGATCAAGTTCATTCTCATCTCTTCCTCAATCAATGCATTCATTGATCTCCTTAGCAATCTTAAGTGATTGGATCCCAATTCCTTGGCAATCCAATATCTCTAAGCTTGAACAATTACCCAATTCCTTGATTTAATTGCTCATGGGAAGAGATGAAGTATGGTCACTGATTATACCACATGTATTCCCAAATGAAAGTGTTGGAAGGATTACATGTCACAATATCCATCCAAACCCCAATTTGGTCTAACATGAGAAAGCATTTCTAGCATGATCTCCTCATCCCTTTTCCAAGGCTCAAAGGAGATCCAATTATGGAGAGTGTCTTTTCCAAGACAACTAACCAATTGAATTAAGATTGAAAGCTTTCTAGTAAGATCAAGAGAAAAGAAAGAAGAAGAAGAATGAAAACTATAATTGATCCATCAAATTACAACAAAGCTACCTAACCCAATGAAAGGGGTTTAGTTGTTCATAGCTCTAGAAATGAAAAATAGCAGAAAAGAAGAATCCATGCTAAAGTGCAGAAAAAGTAAATCTATAGGGAGTAGTGCCCAGAAGTGCCAAGCTCCTCTCCAGTTCAAAACTACTCCTATATATACTACTCCTCATGATCTTCTAGTGAGTTCTTCAAGTCTTGGATGTGGGCTCTGGACCTTGAGTTGAAGCAGTTCTCATCTTTAGTGGGCCCAGCTTGCAGAGAAATATGAGTTAGGCTTGGGCATTAACGTTGAGTCACATTTTTGGGTGCGAGAACGTTAGTGGCATTCACTTTTTCCACTAACGTTCCACCCTTATATACCCACGTTAACTCCAATGTTAGTAGTCTTAACGTGACTACTAACATCTCCTATTCAATACTTGGCCAACGTTAATGGGACTCACTTTTCTCATTAACATTGGCTTGTGCCCCTTTTCGCAAACGTTAATGGGACTCACTTTTCCCCTTAACGTTGGCTTGCCTCTTGCCCCGACGTTAAGTCTCACGTTAGCTTAGCTAACGTGGCTCTTAACGTGGGTGTTCTTCTCCTTCGAGAGCGTTAGTGACACTCACCTTTGTCACGAACGCTCCAATTGCCTAAAGTTCCTACGTTAGGACTCACGTTAACTAAGTTAACGTGGCTCTTAACGTAGTAAATGAAGCCATCTCCCAACGTTAGTGACAAAAGTGAGTGTCACTAACAGTGGTTCTTTGAATACAACTCCACGTTAACTTTCACGTTAACAATCTTAACGTGAGAATTAACGTAGGCAATGCAAATGATCCAACGTTAGTGACAAAAGTGAGTGTCACTAACGTTGGCGTTGTTGCTCCTCTTCCACGTTAGAGATCACGTTAACTAAGTTAACATGACTCTTAACGTGGGGCATTGCCTAGTTTCCCAACGTTAGTGGTGTTCACTTTTCTCGTTAACGTTGAGTTCCCCTTTTTCTTCTACGTTAACTACCACGTTAACTTAGTTAACGTGGCTATTAACGTGAGCTATGGATGGCTTCGCAGGCGTTATTAGTGATCACTTTTCTCATTAATATTGCAAGCTCTTTTCCATTCCACGTTAGTGTTCTCGTTAACTAAGTTAACGTGAATGCTAATGTGGTTCTTCCATGCTTCATTTGTCTTGAAATCAAGCAATTAAAGTGCATCAAAGCTCTAGCCAAAGTCATGAGATTATGCATCATCAATTTATCATGCAATTCTAGCAAAAATCTCATGAAATCATGCAAAATTCACAATAGTTGCTTGAATCAATATGTAAGTGTATTTTCACCCAAAACTTACCTTATTCACTAAGAAAATGCATGAAACTACCCTAAAACAGTAAAGAAAAGGTCAATGAAACTGGCCTAGATGCTCTTGCATCAATATGATTGGGCTTAAGAGATGTTGCATTCTCCGGATTAAATTCATTTTCATCTCTTCCTCAATTAATGCATTCATTGATCTCCTTGGCAATCTTAAGTGATCGAATTCCAATTCTTTGGTAATCCAATCTCTCAAATCTTGATCAATAGCCAATTCCTTGGTCAATTGCTCATGAGAAGAGATGAAGTATGGGCACTGATTATACCACATGCATTCCCAAATCAAGTATTGGTAGGATTATAGTCACATATCCATCCAAACCCAATTTGATCCAGCATGAGAAAGCCTTTCTAGCATGATCTCTTCATTCATTTTCGAAGGTTCCGAAGAGATCCAAGTATGAATAGTTTCTTTTCCAAGATAACTACCCAATTGGATGAAGATTGAAAGCTTTCTAGTAAAAATCAAGAGAAAAGATAGAAGAAGAAGAATGAAAACTAATATTGATCCATCAAATTGCAGCAGAGCTCCCTAACCCAATAAAATGGGGTTTAGTTGTTCATAGCTCTAGAAAATGAAAACAAAGATGGAGAATACATCATGAAGGTAAAACTAGAAGTTGCAGAGAAAGTAAAAATACAGAGAGTAGTTCTATGGCCCATGCTCGTAAAGTTTCCCAACCCCTTTTTAATTCAAAGCTACTCCTATATATACTACTCTTCAGATCTTCTAGTTGGCTCTTCAAGTCTTGGGTATGGGCCTCTGGATCTTGAGTTTGAAGCAGTTATCCTCTTTATTGGGCTTAGCTTTGCTTGCAGAGAGAAAATGTGAAGTAGGCAGGGACTTTGGCTTAGGACGTTAGTGGTGTCAACGTTAAGTGAAAGTGTGGGTTCGAGGACAATCACCTTTTTCACTAATGTTCCTAACCCAAATATGATCACGTTGACTTGAATGTTAGTGGCACTAACGTGACCACTAACGTTGCCTCTTGGCCTTTCGCATACGTTATTGGGACTTACCTTTCCCAATAACGTGATGAGTCACCCCTTCTCCTTACGTTAGAGTCCACGTTAACTAGGTTAACGTGGCTTCTGACGTAGTAATGCCAATCCTTCGAGAACATTAGTGACACTTACCTTTGTCGCTAACGTTCCAATGTGCCCCTACTTCCCACGTTAGAGTCCACGTTAACTAGGTTAACGTGGCTTCTAACGTAGTAATGCTAGCCATCTCCAACTTTAGTGACAAAGGTGAGTGTCACTAACGTTGGCTCATTATCTCTTTATCCACGTTAACTTCCACGTTAACTAAGTTAACGTGGGAGTTAACGTTGCTCATGTGGCTCTTGGTGGTTCAACCAAACGTTTGTGACAAAGGTAAGTGTCACTAACGTTGGCGATCCATTGTTCTCTCCACGTTAGCTTCCACGTTAACTAAGTTAACGTGGGAGTTAACGTGGCTCATGGAAGCTTGGCCAACGTTAGTGGCAAAGGTGAATGTCACTAACGTTGGCTTCTCTTTTGCTTTTCAACGTTAGAGTCCACGTTAACTAAGTTAACGTGGCAACTAACGTGGCCAATTATGAGCTTGGTCCAACGTTAGTGACAAAGGAGAGTGTCACTAACGTTGGCCTTGTTGTTTTCTTCCGCGTAAGAGTTCACGTTAACTTAGTTAACGTGACTCTTAACGTGGGCTGTGATGGCTTCGAGGGCGTTATTGGTGATTACCTTTCTCACTAACTTTGCAAACTAGCTCCCATTCCACGTTAGAGGTCACGTTAGTTGAACTAACGTGAATGCTAACGTGGTTCTTCTTTGCTTCCTTTGTCCTGAAACCAAGCAGCAAAGTGCATCAAAGTTCTAATCCAAGTCATGAGACATGCATCATCCAATTTGTCATATAATTCATGCAAAATTCTCATGAAATTATGTAAAATGCACAATGTATACTTGAAACAAGATGTAAGTGAATATCTACCCAAAACTAGCTTATTTCTTAAGAAAATGCATGAAACTACCTTAGAAACAGTAAAGAAAGGTCCATGAAACTGGCCAAAATGCCCTGGCATCATTGTCTCTCAAATAATTTCCTTCGGCAAGTGTACCAAATTGTCGTCAAGTAAAAACTCACTATAGAGTGAGGTCGAATCCCACAGAGATTGATTGATCAAGCAACTTTAATTAGAGGAATGTTCTAGTTGAACGAATCAGAATTTGATTTGAGATTTGCAGAAAATTAAATAGTGGGAAAGTAAATAGCAGAAAAATTAAATGCTATAAATAAAGAGCTGAATGTAAATGGCATCAAGTAAATTGCAGAATCTTAAATGGGAATGGGGGAAATGCTCATTAAAAGTAAATGGCAGAAATTAAAGAGAATGGGTAAGATCAGAAATGGGAGTTCATTGGGCTTAGGAGATGTTGCATTCTCCGGATCAAATTCATTTTCATCTCATCCTCAATCAATGCATTCATTGATCTCCTTGGCAATCTTAAGTGATCGAATTCCATTTCCTTGGTAATCCAATCTCTCAAATCTTGATCAATAGCCAATTCCTTGGTCAATTGCTCATGAGAAGAGATGATGTATGGGCACTGATTATACCAAATGCATTCCCAAATTAAGTATTGATAGGATTATAGTCACATATCCATCCAAACCCAATTTGATCCAGCATGAGAAAGCATTTCTAGCATGATCTCTTCTTTCCTTTTCCAAGGTTCCGAAGAGATCCAAGTATGAATAGTTTCTTTTCCAAGATAACCACCCAATTGGATGAAGATTGAAAGCTTTCTAGTAAAAATAAAGAGAAAAGATAGAAGAAGAAGAATGAAAACTAATATTGATCCATCAAATTGCAGCAGAGCTCCCTAACCCAATGAAAGAGGTTTAGTTGTTCATAGCTCTGGAAAATGAAAACAAAGATGGAGAATACATCATGAAGGTAAAACTAGAAGTTGCAGAGAAAGTAAAAATATAGAGAGTAGTGATGCGTGGAAACTTGTCTCTCAACAAATTTTCCTTCGGCAAGTATACCGAATTATCGTCAAGTAAAACCTCACTATAGAGTGAGGTTGAATCCCACAAGGATTGATTGGTCAAGCAACTTTAGTTAGAAGAATATGATAGTTGAGCTAAACAGAATTTAGATTGGGATGTAGAAATTTAAATGACTAGAAAGTAAATAGCAGAAATTAAAGTGCAGAATCTTAAATGGGGAATTGGGGTAACGCTCATAAAAGTAAAGGGCAGAAATTAAAGAGAATGGGTAAGATCAGAAATGGGGGAATCGTTGGGTTTAGGAGATGTTGCAATTCTCCGGATCAAGTTCATTCTCATCTCTTCCTCAATCAATGCATTCATTGATCTCCTTGGCAATCTTAAGTGATTGAATCCCAATTCCTTGGTAATTCAATCTCTCAAATCTTGATCAATAGCCAATTCCTTGGTCAATTGCTCATGAGAAGAGATGAAGTATGGTCACTGATTATACCACATACATTTCCCAATTCAAGTATTGAGGGGATTATAGTCACATATCCATCCCAACCCAAATTGAAAATTAATATTGATCCATCAAATTACAGCAGAGCTCCCTAACCCAATGAAAGGGGTTTAGTTGTTCATAGCTCTAGGAATCAAAAATGGTAGAAAAGAAGAATTCATGATAGAAGTACATAAAAGTAAATATGCAGAGAGTAGTTCTCTAAAATGCCAAAAAGTCCCCTACTAGTTCAAAACTACTCCTATATATACTACTCTTCATGATCTTCTAGTGAGTTCTTCAAGTCTTGGATATGGGCTTTGGACTTTGAGTTGAAGCAATTCTCATCTTTAGTGGGCCCAGCTTGCAGAGAAATATGAATTAGGCTCAGGCACTAAGTGAGATTAATTGTGGAATACATTTCTGGGTGCGAGAACGTTAGTGGCATTCACCATTTCCACTAACGTTCCACCCTCATATGCCCACGTTATTCTCTACGTTAGAAGTCTTAACGTGACTTCTAACGTTCCTTCTCAATTCTTGGCCAACGTTAATGGGACTCACTTTTCCCATTAACATTGGCTTGTGCCCCTTTTCGCAAATGTTAATGGGAATCACTTTTCCCATTAACGTTGCTTGCCCTTTGCCTCCCCGTTAGGTCTTACGTTAGCTTAGCTAACGTAGCTCTTAACGTGGGCACCTATCACCTTTGAGAGCGTTAGTGACACTCACCTTTGTCACTAACGCTCTATTTGCCTCAATCCCCTACGTTAGAGTCCACGTTAACTAAGTTAACGTGGCTCTTAACGTAGTAATGAAGCCATCTTCCAACGTTAGTGACAAAAGTGAGTGTCACTAACGTTGGTTCCTTGAACCCCACTCTACGTTAACTTTCACGTTAACAATCTTAACGTGAGAGTTAACGTAGGCAATGAAAATGATTTAACGTTAGTGACAAAAGTGAGTGTCACTAACATTAGCATTGTTGATCCTTGTCCACGTTAGAGTTCACGTTAACTTAGTTAACGTGACTCTTAACGTGGGGCATTGCCTAGTTTCCCAATGTTAGTGGTGTTCACTTTTACCACTAACATTGAAGAGAAACGTTATTGGAGTTCACGTTTCTCATTAACGTGGAGTCCTTCTTTCCTTCTACGTTAAGTACCACGTTAACTTAGTTAACGTGGCTCTTAACGTAGGCTATGAAATGGCTTCGCAGGCGTTATTGGTGATCACTTTTCTCATTAATGTTGCAAGTCAATTGCCATCCCATGTTAGTAGTCACGTTAACTAAGTTAACGTGAATGCTAACGTGATTCTTCCATGCTTCATTTGTCCTGAAATTAAGCAATTAAAGTGCATCAAAGCTCTAGCCAAAATCATGAGATCATGCATCACTAAAATATCATGTAATTCTAGCAAAAATCTCATGAAATCATGCAAAATTCACAATAGTTGCTTGAATGAAGGTGTAAGTGTATTTTCACCCAAAACTTGCCTTGTTTACTAGGAAAAATGCATGAAACTATCGTAAAACAGTAAAGAAAAGGTCAGTGAAACTGGCCTAGATGCCCTGCCATCAAGTAGTTCTATGCCCCAGGCTCCTAAAGTTTCCCAACCCCTTTTTAATTCAAAGCTACTCCTATATATACTACTCTTCTGATCTTCTAGTTGGCTCTTCAAGTCTTGGGTATGGCCCTCTGGATCTTGAGTTTGAAGCAGTTATCCTATTTATTGGGCTTAGCTTTGCTTGCAGAGAGAAAATGTGAAGTAGGCAGGGACTTTGGCTTAGGACGTTAGTGGTGTCAACGTTAAGTGAAAGTGTGGGTTCGAGAACGTTAATGACAGTCACCTTTTTCACTAACGTTCCTAACCCAAATATGATCACGTTGACTTCAACGTTAGTGGCACTAACGTGACCACTAACGTTGCCTCTTGGCCCTTCGCATACGTTATTGGGACTTACCTTTCCCAATAACGTGATGAGTCACCCCTTCTCCTTACGTTAGAGTCCACGTTAACTAGGTTAACGTGGCTTCTAACGTAGTAATGCCAATCCTTCGAGAACGTTAGTGACACTTACCTTTGTCACTAACGTTCCAATGTGCCCCTACTTCCCACGTTAGAGTCCACGTTAACTAGGTTAACGTGGCTTCTAACGTAGTAATGCTAGCCATCTCCAATGTTAGTGACAAAGGTGAGTGTCACTAACGTTGGCTCATTAGCTCTAAATCCACGTTAACTTCCACGTTAACTAAGTTAACGTGGGAGTTAATGTTGCTCATGTGGCTCTTGGTGGTTCAACCCAACGTTAATGACAAAGGTAAGTGTCACTAGCGTTGGCGATCAATTGCTCTCTCCACGTTAGCTTCCACGTTAACTAAGTTAACGTGGGAGTTAACGTGGCTCATGGAGGCTTGGCCAACGTTAGTGACAAAGGTGAATGTCACTAACGTTGGCTTCTCTTTTGCTTTCCAATGTTAGAGTCCACGTTAACTAAGTTAACGTGGCAACTAACGTGGCCAATTATGAGCTTAGTCCAACGTTAGTGACAAAAGAGAGTGTCACTAACGTTGGCCTTGTTGTATTCTTCCACGTTAGAGTTCACGTTAACTTAGTTAACGTGACTCTTAACATGGGCTGTGATGGCTTCGAAGGCGTTATTGGCGATTACTTTTCTCACTAACTTTGCAAACTAGCTCCCATTCCACGTTAGAGGTTACGTTAGTTGAACTAACGTGAATGCTAACGTGGTTCTTCTTTGCTTCCTTTGTCCTGAAACCAAGCAGCAAAGTGCATCAA
>NC_029780.3:54226883-54233141 GCF_000817695.3 Arachis duranensis | reverse complement strand
AGGTCGGTGAAACTGGCCAAAATGCCCTGGCATCACAGCACCAAACTTAAAGCTTGCTTGTCCCTAAGCAAGTACTAGAACAAGAGAATGATGAATGGAATTCCAAGAGAAATGAGTCATTCTTTTGGAAGTCATGTCCCTGGTTTTATGGTGGTTTCATGCATAGCAACTTAGGTTCATTCCTTCACTGGCTTTCAGACCTTTATCATGTCCTAAACTACTCACTTGATTGCATCCCAGGAGACTTTTATTCATTGATCCTTTTGTTGTCATTTCAGGGCTTATTTTTGTTCTTAGGCTAAGTGCTCTGTAAGGGGGCAACTCTTTAGAATAAGCTTTCAGCCAACACTCCCAAACCAGTTGGTTCAAGGTGCTAGGTGTTGAAACACCCCTAAGGACTTACTTCCTCAAGTCTCTCCCTCATACATACACACCACAGGCACATGGTTTGTTTATTTTCTTTCCTTGAGGTCTTGGTGTCTAGCACCTCTTTGGGCTACTAAATGTTCTGTAGCAAAGATTGCTCTTGATAGTGGACTTTCAGCTGATAATCCCGGGTTAGCTAACCCAAGTTACCAGGTGATAAAGCACCCCTGAGAGCTTAGTAATCCAAGCAGATCCTTGGTACAAGAACACCACAGACACATCCCTCAAGACTCAACCCCTTGGTGCCTAGCCTCTTTTCTTGCTATTTTTCTTTTATTCTTCAACTTTTATTGTTCTTTCCCTTTTTCTTATTAGGATCTTGTTATTTAGTTAGTCTCATGGGGTGTGTTCAAAGCATATGATTCAGGACAGATAGTTGTCTTCCCACCTTGTTGGTGAACCAACTTAGCTAACTTATGATTACACCACAAACTTAGGAACTTACTCCATAATATGAACTCCACTCTGGTCCTTTATAAAACAATCATTCTATTTTCATTTGGTTAAAAAGGACAAGCATACAATTAAGTAAAGAAAAGATGCAGTGACATTCAGACTAGCAATCATAGACCTAATCTGTGAGAAACTTAAAAACAGAATTGAAAGGGTTCCAACTAATGAGTAACTATTAATCAAAGGTGCATTTGGACTTCCAATTTTAACATTCTCAGTACATGAAATTAAGTAATAATACAACCTTCGGTTAATGGTTTCTAGTTGTCCTCCTCTTTGTCATCATCCATAGTCCTTGCTACTTCACTTCCTTGGATGAAGGTGCACCATTTCCTCATAAGGTTCCTGCAAAGTTATTGAAAGTTTCTTGTTCCCTAAACACTTGAGAAATAGTTAGCTTGCATGTATGCTTGTGAACTTATGAACTGAATTTGGTGTGTAACCACCAAACTTAGTTCCTTGCCCAGTACAAAAGTTTGCATACATGCAGAGAACCTCATATCATGTTGTTAACAAGACCATTATTAACTAAAGACTAAATTAAAGCTAATTGGTTCCCCCGATTGGTTGGAGCTAGCAATGTGTTTTGGGGGTGTAGTGTGATTCTACTAATATCTTTGGTGGAACACCAAACTTAGAATTACACTTTCACTCTTGGATTGTTTTAGTGTGGAACACCAAACTTAGCTCCTCGTAATACCGGGGAAACAACTTGTGATCTTTATTGAAATGAAAATGAAAACGAAACTACCTCAGGTTGGGTTGCCTCCCAACAGAGCGCTCTTTTAGTGTCGCTAGCTCGACGATTCCTCCATTACATGAGATGATACTTTACTCTGGGGTTTTCCCCCATGTTGCCCATATAATGCTTCAGCCTTTGTCTGTTCACAGTGAAAGTCCTCTCTGATCTTTCATCCATGATTTCTATGTGTCCATATGGCGAGACTTTTGTGACAAGAAAAGGTCCGGACCACCTTGATTTGAGTTTTCCTGGGAACAGGCTTAATTTGGAATTATAGAGGAGTACTTGTTGCCCCTTTTCGAAACTCCTGGGTGCAAGATGCAGGTCATGTCTTCTCTTTGCCTTTTCTTTATAAATCTTGGCATTTTCATAGGCTTGTGATCTAAATTCCTCCATCTCTTGCAGCTGCAAGATCCTCTTTGCACCAGCAGCAATGCTGTCAAAATTTAGTATCTTGAGAGCCCAAAGAGCTTTGTGTTCCAGCTCCAGTGGTAAATGACAAGCTTTCCCATACACCAGTTGATATGGGGACATTCCAATTGGTGTTTTGAATGCTGTTTGGTATGCCCAAAGAGCATCGTCCAGCTTCTTCGCCCAATCCTTTCTTGATGCACCCACAATCTTTTACAAAATCCTTTTTAGCTCTCTGTTGGATATCTCAGTTTGCCCACTTGTTTGGGGATGGTAAGATGTGGCAACCTTGTGTTTTACCCCATATCGTATGAGGAGAGCTTCTAGTGGTCTGTTACAAAAATGACTCCCTCCATCACTGATGAGTGCTCGGGGAACTCCAAAACGGCTGAAGATATTCTTCCTGAGGAAGTTAATGACCATCTTGTTATCATTTGTTGGAGTGGCAATAGCCTCTACCCACTTGGAAACGTAATCCACTGCTACCAAGATGTACTTTTTTGAATATGAGGTTGGGAATGGTCCCATGAAATCTATTCCCCACACATTAAAAAGTTCCAATTCCAAGATGAAATTTTGTGGCATCTCATTTCTTTTGGGCAAGTTTCCAGATCTTTGGCATTCATTGCAGCTCTTTACTAGTTCTTTGGCATCCTTGAAAAGGGTGGGCCAAAAGAATCTGCTTTGTAACACCTTTGCTGCAGTTCTGTCCCCTCCAAAATGGCCTCCATAGCATGAGCCGTGGCAATTCCATAGGACCTTTCATCCTTCTTCTTCCGAGATACATCTTCTAAGGATTCCATCTGAACACTTCTTGAAGAGATATGGCTCATCCCAAACAAAATATTTTGCATCATTTATGAGCTTTCTTTTTTGATGTTTATTGATCCCTGGAGGTAGGGCCCTGGTTGCCTTGAAGTTGGCAATGTCTGCAAACCATGGAGCTTTGTGAATTGTCATTAATTGCTCATCAGGGAAGAGCTCGTTCACACTTGTATCATGTGTTCCACCTTCCTCATGATGGATTCTGGATAGGTGATCTGCTACCTTGTTCTCCACTCCTTTCTTATCTCTGATTTCAATGTTGAATTCCTGCAACAATAAGATCCATCTTATTAGTCTTGGTTTTGATTCTTGCTTGACAAACAAATATTTAAGTGCTGTGTGATCTGTGAAAACAATCACTTTAGCACCAATGAGGTATGATCTGAACTTGTCACATGCAAAAACTATTGCTAGCAACTCCTTTTCAGTAGTGGTATAGTTTCTTTGAGCATCATTGAGGACTTTGCTAGCATAGTATATCACATGGACTAAATTATCTTTCCTGTCACACATCAATTCAAATGGTAAGTTCCAATCAGGTGGGGAAATGATAGGAACAGAGGACAATCTCTTTTTTAAATTCTCGAATGCTAGCATGCATGTTTCATCGAAGATAAATGGTGTGTCGGATACAAGGAGATTGCTCAAGGGCTTGGCTATCTTTGAAAAATCTTTAATAAACCTTCTGTAAAAGCCAGCATGTCCTAAAAAACTTCTAATTTCCTTAACATCACTAGGTGGAGGAAGTTTTTCAATAAGTTCCACCTTAGCCCTATCCAACTCAATGCCTTGGTTAGAAACCTTATCGCCAAGGACTATTCCTCCTGTCTCCATAAAGTGACATTTCTCCCAGTTCAAGACCAGATTGGTCTCTTGGCACCTTTTTAATACCGATTCTAGGTGATACACGCAGCTAGTAAAGGAGTCTCTGAATACCGAGAAATCATCCATAAAAACTTCAATGAATTTCTCTATCATATCAGAGAAGATAGAAAGCATGCAATGTTGGAAAGTCGCAGGTGCATTACATAGCCCAAATGGCATGCGCCTGTAGGCAAACACTCCATATGGGCAAGTAAATGAGGTTTTCTCTTGGTCTCTGGGATCAACCACTATTTGGTTATATCCTAAATAACCGTCTAGAAAACAATAATATGCATGTCCTGCGATCTGATCCATGAATGGGGGGGAATGATCCTTTCGTGTAGCCTCATTGAGTTTCCGGTAGTCTATGCACATCCGCCATCCTGTGACGGTCCTTGTAGGAATTAGTTCGTTTTTCTCATTGGGGACTACAGTGATTCCTCCTTTTTTGGGCACGACATGCACAGGGCTGACCCAGGGGCTGTCTGAGATAGGGTAGATTACTCCTCCCTGCCATAATTTCATAACTTCTTTCTATACCACTTCCTTCATGATTGGGTTAAGCCTCCTTTGGGATTGAATGGATGGTTTGGCATTATCTTCCAACAGTATTTTATGCATGCATATGGCTAAAATGATTCCCTTCAGGTCAGCGAAGGTCCATCCAATGGCATCCTTATGCTTTCGCAATACTTGGAGTAGTTCATCCTCTTGATCTTGGCTGATGGATGAGTTTATAATTACTGGGTAACTTTCATTATTTCCTAAGTATGCATATTTGAGAGTGGGTGGCAGTACTTTGAGTTCAAGTTTGGGTGCCTCTATCTTTTCATTCTTTTCCTTTTGTGCACCTTGTATGCGAATCTCTGTTGTTGCAACCTCTTCACTAGATGTTGGCTCCTCCTCTGTTAACTCTTCAAGTTCTTCCTCTTCAAAACTCTCCTGCACTTCCTCTTCAAATGAGTCCAACCTCATACATTCCCCCAATTGTTCTGGTGGGTAACCCATGGCTTTGAACACATTGATTGTCATCTTTTCATTGTGTAATCTTAGGATGAGATCACCCTTTTGGACATCAATGACAGCTCCAGCAGTGGCTAAGAACGGCCTTCCCAGGATGATGAAGGCCTTGGCTTCCACTTGCATGTCCAGCACTACAAAATCTACCGGGAATATGAAATCTCCCACTTTCACCAGCAAATCTTCTACTACGCCATGAGGGAACTTGAACGATCGGTCTGCCAGTTGTAAGGCCATTTTTGTTGGTTTAGCATCGTCGATCTTCATCTTTCTCATCATAGCTACTGACATCAAGTTGATGCTAGCTCCTAAGTCACATAGAGCCTTTTCTACTGTGATTTCCCCTATAATATAAGGGATCTGGAAGCTCCCAGGATCTTTCAATTTCTGGGGCAGTTTATGCTGAATGATAGCACTACATTCTTCGGTTAGTATCACAGTCTCGTTGTTCTTCCAGCTTCTCTTCTTAGTCATTAGCTCCTTTAAAAACTTGGCGTAGAGTGGCATTTGTTCTATTGCTTCAGCAAAGGGTATGTTGATTTGGAGTTTCTTGAAGATTTCCAAAAATCTCAAGAATTGGTTGTCATCCCCCTTCTTCCTCAACTGTTGAGGGTATGGAACTCTTGGGGTGTCTAGCTTCAACATTCCTTTTTCTTTTTGCGAACTTGAAATGGAAGCTTGAGCTCCATCTTGCTTTTCCTCTTTTTCATTTGAGCCCTCTTCTTGTGGTTTCTGGGATGATTCCTTCAGTTCCTTCCCACTCCTGAGGATGATAGCTTGACACTCCTCCCTTTGGTTTGAGTTAGTATCACTACAAAGGTTGTGGCTGGGAATCTGCTTGAATAGGTACCTAATTTGTGTCTCAAGTTTCTTGATGGCAGCATCTTGATTCTGCATATTGGACTGCACTTCCTCTCGGAATGCTTTACTGTCTTGGAGGGATAAGAATGGTTAGGTTGGCTTTGGTATAGGTGTTGAGATGGGTTTTTATGTGAGTGTTGATATGGTCTAGGTGTGGCATGTTGGTGAGCTATGTTGCTGGGATTTGGACGTCTTTAATCTTGGCCTTGATCTTGTTGATTTCCCCATCCAAAGTTGGGGTGATTTCTCCATCCAGAGTTGTAAGTTTTGGAGTATGGACCATGGACTTGTCTAGGTGAGTTTCCCACATAGTTGGCTTGCTCCCAGTCACCTTCTTCTCCTATGTTTACTCCTTCTTGAGTTGGTGATGAGGTGATGGCCGCTGCAACTTGGTTCTCTTCCACCTTATTGGTAAGATCTGCTAGCTGCTTGGTGATCATCTTGTTTTGAGCTAACAATGCATCCATGTGGTTCAGCTCCATTACTCCTCTAGTGTTACTTCTTTTAGAGGCATAGAAGTAGTCATTCTCAGCAACTGTTTCGATGACATCTATAGCTTTTTCAATGGTGTTCTTCTTGTTTAAAGAGCCTCCTGATGAATGATCCACAGCCTTCTTCGACTCATAGGAAAGACCTTCATAGAAGATGTGAAGTTG
>NC_029780.3:54217523-54226655 GCF_000817695.3 Arachis duranensis | reverse complement strand
TCTTCCCAATTAGTCAAGCTCTCCTTTGGAAAGGATTCAAGCCACTTGAATGCCTTGTCCCTGAGTGAAAAGGGGAACAAGAGCAGCCTATATATATCTGGGTGGACTCCATTGGACTTCACTGTGTCACAAATCCTCAAGAAGGTGGTCAAGTGTTGATTAGTATCTTCTTGAGCACCTCCTCCAAATGAACAATTATTCTGCACTAGGGTGATGAGCTGAGGTTTTAGCTCGATTGTTGGCATGTATGGTGGGTTTCTGAATGCTGCTTCCACAGTTTCCGGGATTAGGATTGATATAGGATCCTAAGACCCTCCTTTCTTGCCCAGCATGGTTGGCATGGCCTTGATTATGAGCCTTCTCTTCATGGTTGTTCTCCAAATTCTCTTCCATGTTAAGTTCGAAGTACTCTTCCTCTTCTTCAGCACCTACTACTCTTTTTCCTCTTGCTTCCCTCCTTAATCTAAGGAAGGTCCTCTTAGGTTCAGAATCAAAGGAAGTTGAAGCCCCGCTTCTTCTCGCTGTCATACAATCAACAAGGCACAATCAATGAAATACATACAGAAACTATTCTTGTTAAAAAAATGCTGTTAGTGTGAGTGAAGCAATATATCAAACAGTTAGTGGGTGAGTGGAAAAGTTTGTAAACAACTGGAATAAAAGGGTTAAAAGGATGGGAAGAAAAATAACTGAAACTGAAATTAAATTGCTCAAACAGATTTTTAAATCAGCAGAATGAAAAATGCTCAATCTAGTTATCCTCCAACATAATCATTGTTGATTCAAATCAATCCTCGGCAATGGCGCCATAAACTTGATGCACGGAAAACTTGTCTCTCAACAAATTTCCTTCAGCAAGTGTACCGAATTGTCGTCAAGTAAAAACTTACTATAGAGTGAGGTCGAATCCCACAGAGATTGATTGATCAAGCAACTTTAATTAGAGGAATGTTCTAGTTGAACGAATCAGAATTTGATTTGAGATTTGCAGAAAATTAAATAGCAGGAAAGTAAATAGCAGAAAAAGTAAATGCTAGAAATAAAGAGCTGAATGTAAATGGCATAAAGTAAATTGCAGAATCTTAAATGGGAATGGGGGGAAATGCTCATTAAAAGTAAATGGCAGAAATTAAAGAGAATGGGTAAGATAAGAAATGGGAGTTCATTGGGCTTAGGAGATGTTGCATTCTCCGGATCAAATTCATTTTCATCTCTTCCTCAATCAATGCATTCATTAATCTCCTTGGCAATCTTGAGTGATCGAATTCCAATTCCTTGGTAATTCAATCTCTCAAATCTTGATCAATAGCCAAGTCCTTGGTCAATTGCTCATGAGAAGAGATGAAGTATGGGCACTGATTATACCACATGCATTCCCAAATCAAGTACTGGTAGGATTGTAGTCACATATCCATCCAAACCCAATTTGATTCAGCATGAGAAAGCATTTCTAGCATGATCTCTTCATTCCTTTTCCAAGGTTCCGAAGAGATCCAAGTATGAATAGTTTCTTTTCCAAGATAACTACCCAATTGGATGAAGATTGAAAGCTTTCTAGTAAAAATCAAGAGAAAAGATAGAAGAAGAAGAATGAAAACTAATATTGATCCATCAAATTACAGTAGAGCTCCCTAACCCAATGAAAGGGGTTTAGTTGTTCATAGCTCTAGAAAATGAAAACAAAGATGGAGAATACATCATGAAGGTAAAACTAGAAGTTGCAGAGAAAGTAAAAATACAGAGAGTAGTTCAATGCTCCAGGCTCCTAAAGTTTCCCAACCCCTTTTTAATTCAAAGCTACTCCTATATATACTACTCTGGATCTTGAGTTTGAAGCAGTTATCCTCTTTATTGGGCTTAGCTTTGCTTGCAGAGAGAAAATGTGAAGTAGGCAGGGACTTTGGCTTAGGACGTTAGTGGTGTCAACGTTAAGTGAAAGTGTGGGTTCGAGAACGTTAATGACAATCACCTTTTTCACTAATGTTCCTAACCCAAATATGATCACGTTGACTTCAACGTTAGTGGCACTAACGTGACCACTAACGTCGCCTCTTGGCCCTTTGCATACGTTATTGGGACTTACCTTTCCTAATAACGTGATGAGTCACCCCTTCTCCTTACGTTAGAGTCCACGTTAACTAGGTTAACGTGGCTTCTAACGTAGTAATGCCAATCCTTTGAGAATGTTAGTGACACTTACCTTTGTCACTAACGTTCCAATGTGCCCCTACTTCCCACGTTAGAGTCCACGTTAACTAGGTTAACGTGGCTTCTAACGTAGTAATGCTAGCCATCTCCAACGTTAGTGACAAAGGTGAGTGTCACTAACATTGGCTCATTGTCTCTTTATCCACGTTAACTTCCACGTTAACTAAGTTAACGTGGGAGTTAACGTTGCTCATGTGGCTCTTGGTGGTTCAACCCAACGTTAGTGACAAAGGTAAGTGTCACTAACGTTGGCGATAACGTGGCTCATGGAGGCTTGGCCAACGTTAGTGACAAAGGTGAATGTCAGTAACGTTGGCTTCTCTTTTGCTTCCCAACGTTAGAGTCCACATTAACTAAGTTAACGTGGCAACTAACGTGGCCAATTATGAGCTAGGTCCAACGTTAGTGACAAAGGAGAGTGTCACTAACGTTGGCCTTGTTGTATTCTTCCACGTTAGAGTTCACGTTAACTTAAACGTGGGCTATGATGGCTTCGAGGGCGTTATTGGCAATTACCTTTCTCACTAACTTTGCAAACTAGCTCCCATTCCACGTTAGAGGTCACGTTAGTTGAACTAACGTGAATGCTAACGTGGTTCTTCTTTGCTTCCTTTGTCCTGAAACCAAGCAGCAAAGTGCATCAAAGTTCTAATCTAAGTCATGAGACATGCATCATCCAATTTGTCATATAATTCATGCAAAATTCTCATGAAATTATGTAAAATGCACAATGTATACTTGAAACAAGATGTAAGTGAATATCTACCCAAAACTAGCTTATTTCTTAAGAAAATGCATGAAACTACCTTAAAAACAGTAAAGAAATGTCAGTGAAACTGGCCAAAATGCCCTGGCATCAATTGCATTGCGTTACATGAGTCTTACATGTCCTTGTTCATTCATATTTATCTCCTTCAACTTAGCATGAGGACATGCTAATATTTAAGTGTATGGAGGTTGATAAACCACTATTTTATGATTCATATTGTGTTTAATTGTGTGGTTTTATCAAGTCTTCACCCGCTTATTAATATGATTTGCATGTATTTAGAAATCCTTCCTAAAAATATTCTATGATTGAAAACTTGCTTCCTAAAGACCTTTTAGTTGTACATTTTTATTTTCCTTAGTACTATTCGATGTCGTGATCTGTGTGTTAAGTGTTTCAGGCTTCATAGAGCAAGGATGGCGTAAGGAATGAAGAGGAAGCATGCAAAAGTGGAAGGAACACAAGGAATTGAGGAGATGACCAGCGAAAAGTCACGCGGTCGCATGGCCCACGCGACCGCGTGAAATGGAAGAAATCACAGTGGCGCGTTCGCGTGCCTAATGTGATCGCGCAGATTGGAAGCTGCACGAATGACGCGAATGCATGGACGACGCACACGCGTGATACAAAGAACGCTGAGTGACGCGAACCCGTAGACGACGCGGTCGCGTGACGTGCGCAATATGCAGAAATACAGAAGTTGCTGGCACAGATTCTGGGCTGCATTTCAACCCAGTTTTTAGCCCAGAAACACAGATTAGAGCCAGGGAACATGCAGAGACAGAAGGCAACAATTCATTCTGTATAATTTCAAGTTTTTAGATCAAAATTTGCTCCTCCCCTAGGTTTTCTATCTTTGATATTCCTAAATTAGGATTTGAAGATTTTTGGCATTAGCTTTTGAGAAGAGTCTACCTCCGGAACTGGTTATTATAGTTTGTTATCTATTTTTCATTTACTCTTCCATATTCTTAATTTGCTCAGAGTTGATATTGGATTATTTTAAGAATTTATTAATACAAAAACTATTTTTGCTTTTAATTAATGTCTTTCATTATTGTTTATTGAGTAGTCCCCTAACTTGATTGGGAGTTGATTAAACGGAGAACCTTGAGTTGGAATACTCAAGAGTTCAATTGTAATTGATTCATTGTTGGTTGGCTTGTTAGTCACTAACTCTAATCCTTCCCAAGGGAGAGGATTAGGACTTGTGAATAGAAGTTGACTTTTAATTTGACTTCCCTTATTTCGTTGAGGGTTAACTAAATGAAAACAATGATTAATTACTAATTGATCTTGACAAAATTCTAACAAGGATACAACTTCCAATTAATCTTCTCCCAGTCAAGATTTTATTTAAATCATATAATTTCTCCAATTTAATTTTCTGTTCATCAACTCAACCCATTTGGAAAATCTCTGATTAATAAAATAGCACATCTTCCTACAACTCGTTGGGAGACGACATGGGACTCATACTCCCAGTATTTTATTTCTAAAAATTGTGACAACTCTTTTCTAAATTGATAAGTGGATTTTCACCAGTTAAGAACTGTACTCACAATGCCATTTTTCTAATTAATTCTTAATCTACCTATTTCTGCCCACATCAATATTTTAGAACATACATTCATTCATAATTCACACTTTTCATAATTTAGATGTAGTTTTAGAGAGAGAGAGAGAGAGGGGCTCTCTCCTCTCTCTTATGATTTAGGATTAGGATTCATCTTAAAGGATTTAGGAATATTTTTATCTTCTTCAAATCACAGGTTCAATGTTCTTTTTATTTATTTTCTCTTTTATTTGTTTATGAACTTTCCATGTTAGGATTGATTTTCTTAATTAATACACATTGAGGTATTTCAAGTTTAATTACCTGGTCAGCACCACACCTCCATAGATATAGGTCATCCCATACATAGTATTTGGACTTGCTTTTCAGCTTGTCTTTCGGATGTTTAGTGAAATCGGGAGGAAAAGTATGGCTAACTAGATAATTAGCTACAGGTGCATACCAAGGGGCTACATCAGATACTGCCTATAAGCTATCAAATGGGAAATTATCATTGATAGGGGTGGAGTCATCTTTAATGTGCTCAAGGCGACTCAAGTGGTCAGCACTAAATTTTGGTTACCACTCACGGAGGAGGGATAAGGTAAACTAGAAATAACATCCACCTTTGCTGGATCCACAGAGATACCAGTATCAGAAACAACATGTCCTAGAACAATACCTTGTTTTACCATAAAATGACACCTTTCAAAATTTAAAACAAGGTTTGAACTAACACACCTGTCTAATACCTTAGATAAACTATCCAAGCAAAGGGTGAATGAAACACCATAAACATCCATAAAAACTTCCATACAAGTCTCAATGAGATCAGAGAAAAGACTCATCATACACCTTTGGAAAGTGGCTGGTGAATTGCACAGGCTAAAGGGAATTCTTTTATAAGCATAAGTCCCAAAAGGACATGTAAAAGTAGTCTTTTCCTGATCTTCAGGAGCTATATGGATTTGAAAATAACCTGTATAACCACCTAGAAAGCAGTAGTGAGATTTACCTGACAGATGATCAAGCATCTGATCAATGAATGGCAAGGGGTAATGATCCTTGCGAGTGGCTTGGTTGAGACGCCTGTAGTCAATGCAAACTCTCCATGCATTCTGCACTCTGGTTGTGAAAAGTTCTCCTTGCTCATTCTTTACTGTTGTGACTCCAGACTTCTTGGACACCACTTGTAATGGGCTGACCCATTTGCTATCTGAAATGGGGTAAATGATATCTGCTTCAAGTAGTCTGGTTACTTCCTTCTTGACAACTTCTAAGATGGTTGGATTCAGTCTTCTTTGAGGTTGACGGACAGGCTTAGCTCTTTCTTCTAAAAATATTATGTGTTCACAAACTTGAGGGTTGATGCCTACTATATCTGCCAAGCTCCATCCAATTGCTTTCTTATGCGTCCTCAATACACTAAGCAGTTGTTCTTCTTGTTGAGAAGTGAGATCCCTTGCAATGATAACTGGAAATTTCTTCTTGTCCTCAAGGTATGTGATGAGCGGATAATTTATACGCTTTTTGGCATTGTTTTTAGTATGTTTTTAGTATGTTTTAGTTAGTTTTTATTATATTTTTATTAGTTTTTAGTTAAAATTCACTTTTCTGGACTTTAATATGAGTTTGTGTATTTTTCTGTGATTTCAGATATTTTCCGGCTGAAATTAAGGGACCTGAGCAAAAATCTGATTCAGAGGCTGAAAAGGACTCCAGATGCTGTTGGATTCTGACCTCCCTGCACTCGAAGTGAATTTTCTGGAGCTATAGAAGCCCAATTGGCGCGCGCTCAACTGCGTTGGAAAGTAGACATCCTGGGCTTTCCAACAATGGATAATAGTTTATAATTTGCCCGAGATTTGATGGCCCAAACAGCAGTTCCAAGTCAGCTCAAGAATTCTGGCGTAAATCACCGAAACTGGCACAAGAATGGGAGTTAAACACCCAAACTGGCACAATAGCTGGCGTTTAACTCCAAAAAGAGCCTCTACATGAAAATGCTTCAATGATCAACCCAATCACACACCAAGTGGGCCCGAAAGTGGATTTTTATGTCATTTACTCATCTTTGTAAACCCTAAGCTACTAGTTCTCTACAAACAGGACCTTTTGCTATTGTATTAGACATCTTGGTAGCTATCTTTGAGTAGTCTTATGCTATCTTAGATCATGGGGCTGGCCTCTCGGCCATGCCTAGACCTTGCTCTTATGTATTTTCAACGGTGGAGTTTCTACACACCATAGATTAAGGTGTGGAGCTCTGCTGTACCTCGAGTATTAATGTAATTACTATTGTTCTTCTATTCAATTCAGCTTATTCTTGTTCTAAGATATCACTTGTTCCTCAACTTGATGAATGTGATGATCCGTGACACTCATCAACATTCTCACCTATGAACGTGTGCTTGACAACCACCTCCGTTCTACCTTAGATTGAGTGGATATCTCTTGGATTCTTAACCGGAATCTTCGTGGTATAAGCTAGAATTGATGGCGGCATTCAAGAGAATCCGGAAGGTCTAAACCTTGTCTATGGTATTCTGAGTAGGATTCGAGGATTGAATGACTGTGACGAGCTTTAAACTCGCGATTGTGGGGCGTTAGTGACAGATGCAAAAGAATCACTGGATTCTATTTCGACATGATCGAGAATCGACAGCTGATTAGCCGTGCTGTGACAGAGCGCGTTAAACATTTTCACTAAGAGGACGGGACTGTAGCCATTGACAACGGTGATCCCCAACATACAGCTTGCCATGGAAAGGAGTAAGAAGGATTGGATAAATACAGTAGGAAAGCAGAGAGACAGAAGGGACAAAGCATCTCCAAACGCTTATCTGAAATTCTCACCAATGAATTGCATAAGTATCTCTATCTTTATTTTATGCTTTATTCATCTATAACCATTTGAATCTGCCTGACTGAGATTTACAAGATGACCATAGCTTGCTTCATACCAACAATCTCCGTGGGATCGACCCTTACTCGCGTAAGGTTTATTACTTGGACGACCCAGTGCACTTGCTGGTTAGTTGTGCGAAGTTGTGCGAAGTTGTTTGAGTTTGGACAACTGACGGTTCATCTTGTTGCTTAGATTGGATATTTTTTAGAATTTATAAGAATGAATTCTAGTGTTTCAAGGTGATGTTCTTATCATCACCAAAGCTTATTGATCTTCTTCAATTTAGCTCTTGAATGTAATGTCCTACTGAAGCTTGGCTAGCCATGTCTAATTCCTTTAGACTAAAGCTTTAGACTAACATTGCATGATTCCTTTCTTTTTGAATTCCTTTAATAATTTTCGAAAAAAACCAAAAAAATTACAAAATCATAAAAACCAAAAATATTTCTTGTTTGAGTCTAGTGTCTCATTTTAAAGTTTGGTGTCAATTGCATGTTTCTGTTCTTCTTGCATTCATTCATGTGTCTTAAGTGATCTTCAAGATAGTCTTGATGATTTCCTTACTCTGATCTTTAAATTCTCTTGTCTTGAGTGTTTTGTTGTTTCTCATTTAAATTCTCTTGTTTTGTGTGTTTTGTTGTTTCTCATATGCATTCTCAGTTTGTTAGTGTCAGTAGTATACAAACTTCTAAGTTTGGTGTCTTGCATGCATTGTTTATTTGATTTTAGTTGCATTTTGATTGTTCCTCATCATTAAAAATCCAAAAAAAATTTTAATTTGTGTCTTTCCAAGTCAATAATGCAGAGAATTGAAGATTCAGAACATACAGCAGAGGAATTACACAGAAAAAGCTGGGCGTTCAAATTGCCCAGTGAAGAAGGAAAACTGGAGTTTAAATGCCTGCCAAGGCAATTGGCTGGGCGTTTAACGCCCAAAAGGGTAGCATTTTGGGCGTTAAACGCCAGAATGTATACCATTCTGGGCGTTTAACACCAGGATGGCACAAGAGGGAAGATTTTGTTTTCAATTCAAATTTTTTTCAAGTTTTCATAATTTTTCAAAATCAAATCTTTTTCAAATCATATCTTTTCAATCATATATTTTCAAAATAAATTTCTTTCCAATTTCAAAAAAACTTGCTAACAATTAATGATTTGATTCAACATTTCAATTATGGTGCCTTTTCTGTTGAGAAAGGTTTAATGTTTGAATCATATCTTTTCTTGTTAGCCAAGTCATTGATTTTAAAAATCAAATCTTTTTAAATTGTTTTTCCAAATCATATCTTCTCAATCATATCTTTTTAAAACTATATCTTTTCAATCATATCTTTTTAATCACATCTTTTTCAAAATAAGTTTTCAACCATTTCTTTTTGATTTCTCATTTCAAAATCTTTTTCAAAAATCACTTTACTTCATTCTCAATCTTAGTTTTCAAAAATCATCAATCAATTTTCAAAATGTTTTTAAAATGTTTTTAATTTATTTTTGAAAATTTCTTCCCCTCTTCTCACATCCTTCTATTTATGGACTAACATGTACAATTCGAACTCTATTTTTCTAAGTTCGAATTCTTCTACCTCTTCCTTCTATTTTTCTTTTCCTCTGACACCTCAAGGAATCTCTATACTGTGATATAGAAAATTCCATATTTTCTTGTTCTCTTCTCTTTCATATGAGCAGGAGCAA
>NC_029780.3:54212799-54212946 GCF_000817695.3 Arachis duranensis | reverse complement strand
TATGGCGGCATTCATGGGAATCCGGAAAGTCTAACCTTGTCTGTGGTATTCCGAGTATGATTCCGAGAATCTGGAAAGTCTAACCTTGTCTGTGGTATTCTGAGTAAGATTCCGGTATTGAATGACTGTGACGAGCTTCAAACTCCT
>NC_029780.3:54210201-54211999 GCF_000817695.3 Arachis duranensis | reverse complement strand
TCCCAGCGTTTAACGCTAGAACTGGCATAAAAATTGGAGTTAAACGCCCAAACTGGCATAAAAGCTGGCGTTTAACTCCAGAAAAAGTCTCTACACATGAAAGCTTCAATGCTCAGCCCAAGCACACACTAAGTGGACCCAGAAGTGGATTTTTACGTCATTTATTCATTTCTGTATACCCTAGGTTACTAGTTCACTATTAATAGGAACTTTTGACATTGTATCTTTACCTCATGACACTTTTCACATTTCTTATTGTATCTTTTATGGCATGAGTCTCTAAACCCCATGGTTGGGGGTGAGGAGCTCTGCTGTGTCTTGATGGATTAATGCAATTACTACTGTTTTTCATTCAATCATGCTTGCTTCCATTCCAAGATATCACTTGTTCCTAAACCTGATGAATGTGATGATCCGTGACACTCATCATCATTCTCAACTATGAACGTGTGTCTGACAACCACCTCCGTTCTACCTTAGATTGAGTAGATATCTCGTGGATTCCTTAATCAGAATCTTCGTGGTATAAGCTAGAATTGATGGCGGCATTCAAGAGAATCCGGAAGGTCTAAACCTTGTCTGTGGTATTCTGAGTAGGATTCAAGGATTGAATGACTGTGACGAGCTTCAAACTCCTGAAGGCGGGGCGTTAGTGACAGACGCAAAAGAATCACTGGATTCTATTCCGGCCTGATCGAGAACCGACAGATGATTAGCCATGCTGTGACAGAGCACCTTGAACATTTTCACTGAGAGGATGGGAGGTAGCCGTTGACAACGGTGAAACCCTACATACAGCTTGCCATGGAAGGAGCCTTGCGTGCTTGAAGAAGAAGACAGTAGGAAAGCAGAGGTTCAGAAGATAGAGCATCCCCAAAACCTCAACCTGTTCCCCATTACTGCAAAACAAGTACTTATTTCATGTTCTTTTGCTTTTTACAATCAACCGTGATAATTATTGATATCCTGACTAAGAGTTACAAGATAACCATAGCTTGCTTCAAGCCGACAATCTCCGTGGGATCGACCTTTACTCACGTAAGGTATTACTTGGACGACCCAGTGCACTTGCTGGTTAGTTGTGCAGAATTGCAAAAGTGTGATTGCAATTTCGTGCACCAGCGCCGTTGCCGGGGATTGTTGAGTTTGAACAACTGACGGTTCATCTTGTTGCTCAGATTAGGTAATTTTCTTTTCAAAAAGTTTTCAAAAATCTTTCAAAAATATTTTTTTATTATTATTTTCGTTTTTCTAAAGTATATTTTCGAAAAAAAAATAATAAAAGTACAAAAAAAATCATAAAATCATTAAAAAATCAAAAATATTTTGTGTTTCTTGTTTGAGTCTTGAGTCAATTTTTAAGTTTGGTGTCAATTGCATGCTTTAAAATTTTTTTTTTGCATTTTTCGAAAATTCATGCATTCATAGTGTTCTTCATGATCTTCAAGATGTTCTTGGTAAATCCTCTTGTTTGATCTTGATGATTTCTTGTTTTGTGTTGTTTGTTATTTTTCATATGCATTTTTCGTTTGTTAGAGTCCATGCATTAAAGATTTCTAAGTTCGGTGTCTTGCATGTTTTCTTTGTATCAAAAACTTTTCAAAAATATGTTCTTGATGTTCATCATGATCTTCAAAGTATTCTTGGTGTTCATCTTGACATTCATAGTGTTCTTGCATGCATCATGTGTTTTGATCCAAAATTTTTATGTTTTGGGTCATAATTGTGTTTTTCTCTCTCATAATTAAAAATTCAAAAAATCAAAAAAATATCTTTTCCTTATTTTTCTCATAATTTT
>NC_029780.3:54208309-54210027 GCF_000817695.3 Arachis duranensis | reverse complement strand
ATTTTTGTTTGTTTCTTATCTTTTTCAAAACCAACTAACTACTTCTCCCTCCCTAATTTCGAAAATATCTCATCTCTTTTTCAAAAATTCTTTTTTGTTTTAAATTTTAATTTTAATCTTATCTTATCTCTAATTTTCAAAAATTACTAACACCTTTTTAAAATTATTTTTGAATTCTCCCTCTCTTTTCTTATTCTATTTAATTAATTATTTACTAACACTTCTCTTCACCTCTCTTCATCCAAATATCCGAACCCATTCTTCTTCACTCTCCTCCCCTTTTTTTTTCTTCTACTAACATAAAGGAATCTCTATACTGTGACATAGAGGATTCCTCTTCTTTTCTTGTTTTCTTCTCTTTCATATGAGCAGGAACAAGGAAAAAGGCACTCTTGTTGAAATTTATCCTGAACCTGAAAGGACTCTGAAGAGGAAACTAAGAGTAAACAAAAGCTTCCACCTCTGAGTCATGGGAGATGGAGAGATTCATCTCAAGGGTCCATAGCTCAGTAGAAGAGCATTTGACTGCACATCAAGAGAGCATGAGAAATTCCCTCTTCAAGAAATCCCTGAGATACCTCAGGGGATACATGTTCCTCCACATAATTATTGGAAGCAACTAAGGATAGAAACACCAAAATCACTAGGGATCATGCAACAGAAGCAAGGAAGAGACATAAAGGAGCTCAAAAAGCACCATTGGACCTTCAAGAAGGTGCCACCCTCACTCAGGTGGACTCATTCCTTGTTCTTATTTTCTTTGCTTTTTCGGTTTTTATCCTTCATGTCTATCTATGTTTTGTGTTTTTACTTCATGATCATTAGTATATAGTAACTATGTCTTAAAGCTATGAATAATTTCTATAAATCCTTCACCTCTCTTAAATAAAAAAAATGTTTTTAATTCAAAAGAACAAGAAGTACATAAATTCCGAAAATTGTCCTTGAATTTAATTTAATTATATTGATGTGGTGACAATACTTTTTGTTTTCTGAATGAATGCTTAAACAGTGCATATTTTTTATCTTGTTGTTTATGAATGTTAAAATTGTTGGCTCTTGAAAGAATGATGAACAAAGAGAAATGTTATTGATGATCTGAAAAATCAAAAAATTGATTCTTGAAGCAAGAAAAAGCAATGAAAAAGCAAAGGCTTGCGGAAAAAAAAAACTGGCAAAAACAAATAGAAAGAAAAAGAAAAAGCAAGCAGAAAAAGCCAATAGCCCTTAAAACCAAAAGGCAAGGGTAAAAAGGATCCAAGGCTTTGAGCATCAATGGATAGGAGGGCCCAAGGAAATAAAATCCAGGCCTAAGAGGCTAAATCAAGTTGTCCCTAACCATGTGCTTGTGTCATGAAGGTCCAAGTGAAAAGCTTGAGACTGAGTGGTTAAAGTCGTGATCCAAAGCAAAAAGACTGTGCTTAAGAGCTCTGGACACCTCTAACTGGGGACTCTAGCAAAGCTGAGTCACAATCTGAAAAGGTTCACCCAGTCATGTGTCTGTGGCATTTATGTATCCGGTGGTAAAACTGGAAAACAAAGTGCTTAGGGCCACGACCAAGAGTCATAAGTAGCTGTGTTCAAGAATCAACATACTTAACTAGGAAAGTCAATAACACTATCCAAAATTCTAAGTTCTTAGAGAAGCCAATCATTCTAAACTTCAAAGGAAAAAAATGAGATGCCAAAACTGTTCAGAAGCAAAAAGCTACAAGTCC
>NC_029780.3:54207232-54207458 GCF_000817695.3 Arachis duranensis | reverse complement strand
GTGGTATAAGCTATATAGATGGCGGCATTCATGGAAATCCGGAAAGTCTAACCTTGTCTGTGGTATTCTGAGTAGGATTCCGGGAATTTGGAAAGTCTAACCTTGTCTGTGGTATTCCGAGTAAGATTCCGGTATTGAATGACTATGACGAGCTTCAAACTCCTGAAGGCTGGGCATTAGTGACAGACGCAAAAGAATCAAGGGATTCTATTCCAACCTGATTGAG
>NC_029780.3:54205740-54207117 GCF_000817695.3 Arachis duranensis | reverse complement strand
GGTGATGCCCTACATACAGCTTGCCATGGAAAGGAGTAAGAAGGATTGGATGAATGTAATAAGAAAGTAGAAATTCGAGAGGAGCACAGCATCTCCATACGCCTATCTGAAATTCCCACCATTAATTTACATAAGTATTTCTATCTTAGTTTATTAATCTTTATTTTCTATTTATTCCATTAATCAAATTTAAACCAATAATCCAATTATACTTGAATCCGCCTGACTGAGATTTACAAGGTGACCATAGCTTGCTTCATACCAACAATCTCTGTGGGATCGACCCTTACTCATGTAAGGTATTACTTGGACGACCTAGTACACTTGCTGGTTAAGATGAACGGAGTTGTGTCCACACATAATCAATAGCCATTAAATAAATCTCATGCAAATACAAAGAGGGTCACAATTTCGTCCACCAATATCCCAAGAACTTTATAAGGTGGCGGACAAGTCCTCTACCTTGGCAAGGTTAGCCTTCCCTTATCTCATTTGTCACCTCTGTTATTCAGTCGAAATTGACATAGAGGGAGACACCCTCATGGATGAGGACAAGCCCATCACTAAGAAAAGGATGGAGCAAACAAGAGATCCCACTCATCATGAAATCCCTGAGATGCCTCAAGGGATGCACTTTCCTCCACAAAACTATTGGGAGCAAATCAACACCTCCCTAGGAGAATTGAGTTCCAACATGGGACAACTAAGGGTGGAGCACCAAGAACATTCCATTCTCCTCCATGAAATTAGAGAAGATCAAAGAGTCATGAGAGAGGAGCAACAAATTCAAGGAAGAGACATTGAGGAGCTCAAGCACTCCATAAAATCTTCAAGAGGAAGAACAAGCCGCCATCACTAAGGTGGACCCGTTCTTTAATCTCCTTGTTCTTTATTTTCCTGTTTTTTGAATTTTTTATGCTTATGTTCATCATCTATGTTTGTGTCTTATGATCATTAGTGTCTTAGTGTCTATGCCTTAAAGTTATGAATGTCCTATGAATCCATCACCTTTCTTAAATGAAAAATGTCCTTAATTGAAAAAGAGAAGAATTGCATGAATTTTGAATTTTATAACAGATTAATTATTTTGATGTGGTGGCAATACTTTAACTTCTGAATGTATGCTTGAACAGTGCATATGTCTTTTGAATTTGTTGTTCATGAATGTTGGCTCTTAAAAGAATGATGAAAAAGGAGACATGTTACTGAGGATCTGAAAAATCATAAAAATGATTCTTGAAGCAAGAAAAAGCAGTGAATTCAAAAAAAAAACAAAAAAAGGGGAAAAAAAGAAAAAAATAAAGTTGTGATCCAAGGCAAAAAGAGTGTGCTTAAGAACCCTTGACACCTCTAATTGGGGACTCTAGCAAAGCTGAG
>NC_029780.3:54184187-54205556 GCF_000817695.3 Arachis duranensis | reverse complement strand
AGGAGAATTAATAATACTATCTGGATTCTGAGTTCCTATAGAAGCCCATCATTCTGAATTCCAAAGGATAAAGTGAGATGCCAAAACTGTTCAGAGGCAAAAAGTTAAAAGCCCCGCTCATCTAATTAATACTGATCTTCATAGATGTTTTTGGAATTCATTGCATATTCTCTTCTTTTTATCTTATTTGATCTTCAGTTGCTTGGGGACAAGCAACAATTTAAGTTTGGGGTTGTGGTGAGCGGATAATTTATACGCTTTTTGGCATTGTTTTTAGTATGTTTTAGTTAGTTTTTATTATATTTTTATTAGTTTTTAGTTAAAATTCACTTCTTTGGACTTTACTATGAGTTTGTGTGTTTTTCTGTGATTTCAGGTATTTTCTGGCTGAAATTGAGGGACCTGAGCAAAAATCTGATTCAGAGGCTGAAAAGGACTGCAGATGCTGTTGGATTCTGACCTCCCTGCACTCGAAGTGGAATTTCTGGAGCTACAGAAGCCCAATTGGGGCACTCTCAACTGCGTTGGAAAGTAGACATCCTGGGCTTTCCAAAAACGTATAATAGTCCATACTTTGCCCGAGATTTGATGGCCCAAACAGGCGTTCCAAGTCAGCTCAAGAATTCTGGCGTAAAACGCCGGAACTGGCACAAGAATGGGAGTTAAACGCCCAAACTGGCACAAAAGCTGGCGTTTAACTCCAAAAAAAGTCTCTACACATGAAAGCTTCAATGCTCAGCCCAAGCACACACCAAGTGGGCCCGGAAGTGAATTTTTATGTCATTTACTCATCTTTGTAAACCCTAAGCTACTAGTTCTCTACAAATAGGACCTTTTGCTATTGTATTAGACATCTTGGTAGCTATCTTAGAGTAGTCTTATGCTATCTTAGATCATGGGGGCTGGCCTCTTGGCCATGCCTAGACCTTGTTCTTATGTATTTTCAATGGTGGAGTTTCTACAAACCATAGATTAAGGTGTGGAGCTATGCTGTACCTCGAGTATTAATGCAATTACTATTGTTCTTCTATTCAATTCAGCTTATTCTTGTTCTAAGATATCACTTGTTCCTCAACTTGTTCTAAGGACTTTAGCTTGTTCTAAGGAGCTTATTGCTTACTCCTTTAAGTTTAAGACATCTTGGCCAGTTTCACTGACCTTTTCTTTACTGTTTTTAAGGTAGTTTCATGCATTTCCTTAGGAAATAAGCTAGTTTTGGGTAGATATTCACTTACACCTTGATTCAAGCATACATTGTGAATTTTACATGATTTAATGAGGATTTTGCATGAGTTTAATAACAAATTGTATGTTGCATTACCCATGACTTGGACTATAACTTTAATGCACTCTATTGCTTGATTTCAGCACCAAAGGAAGCAGGGAAGAACCACTTAGCAGTCACGTTAATCTAATTAACGTTACCACTAACGTGGAATGGGAGGTAACTTGCAAAGTTAATGAGAAAAGTGATTGCCAATAACGCTCTCGAAGCCATCATTGCCCACGTTAAGAGTCAGATTAACTAAGTTAACGTGAACTCTAACGTGAAGAAGGGACTTTGAGCCAACGTTAGTGGCACTTAACATTATCACTAACGTTTGCCAATGATCATAAGTGGCCTCTAACATTAAAAGGGGGAAGGAAGCCAACGTTAGTGACACTCAACATTTTCACTAATGTTGGTCTAAGGTGCAATGTACCACGTTAACTCCCACGTTAACTTGGTTAACGTGGGAGCTAACGTAAGAGGCAAGGGTGGTCGACAACGTTAGTGACACCCAACATTGTCACTAACGTTGGAAGCAACCACAAAACCCAAAGGAGCCATGTTAACTTCCACGTTAACTTAGTTAACGTGGAAAGCTAACGTTGATGAGTGAAAGATGAGCCAACGTTAGTGACACTCAACATTGTCACTAACGTTGGGGATGGCTAAGAATGGCTACGTTAGAAGCCACGTTAACCTAGTTAACGTGGACTCTAACGTGAGACATAGGGGCACATTGGAACGTTAGTGACAATGTTAAGTGTCACTAATGTTCTCGAAGGTTGGCAAGGCCACGTTAGAAGCCACGTTAACCTAGTTAATGTGGACTCTAACGTGAGACATTGGGGCACATTGGAACGTTAGTGACAATGTTGAGTGTCACTAACGTTCTCGAAGGTTGGCAAGGCCACGCTAGAAGCCACGTTAACCTAGTTAACGTGGGCTCTAACGTGAGGCAAAGGGGTACATTGGAATGTTAATGACAATGTTGAGTGTCACTAACGTTCTCGAACTCATACTTTTCACTAAAACGTTAACACCCCTAACGTCCTGAGCTAAAGTCTCTGCCCACTTCACACTCTCTCCCTGCAAGTAAAACCAAGCCCAAATGAAGAAGATAACTGCTTCAAACTCAAGATCCAAAGGCCCAAGACTTGAAGAGCCAACTAGAAGCTGAGAAGAGTAGTATATATAGGAGTAGCTTTGCATTATTTAGGGAGTTCTGGAAGTTGGAAAATAGCACTACTCTCTGTATTTTACTCTGCTCTTCTAGTTCCATGATGTATTCTCCATCTTTTTTTTCATTTTCTAGAGCTATGAACAACTAAAACCCTTTCATTGGGTTAGGGAGCTCTGTTGTAAGTTAATGGATCAATACTAGTTTTCATTATTCTTCTTCTATCTTTTCTCTTGATTTTACTTGAAAGCTTTCGATCTTCATCCCATTGGGTAGTTATCTTGGAAAAGAAACTATTCAAACTTGGATCTCTTCTGAGCCTTGAAAGAGGAATGAAGAGATCAAGCTAGAAATGCTTTCTCATGCTGGACCAAATTGGGTTTGGATGGATATGTGACTATAATCCTCTCAATACTTGATTTGGGAAATGCATGTGGTATAATCAGTGACCACACTTCATCTCTTCTCATGAGCAATTGACCAAGGAATTGGCTATTGATCAAGATTTGAGAGATTGAATTGCAAGAAATTTTAATTCAATCAATTAAGATTGCCAAGGAGATCAATGAGTGCATTGATTTAGGAAGAGATGAAAATGAACTTGATCCGGAGAATTGCAACATCTCCTGCGCCCAATGAACTCCCCAATTCTGATCTCACCCATTATCTTTAATTTCTGCGTTTACTTTCATGAGCAAACACCCCATTCCCATTTACAATTCTGTAATTTACTTTCAGTCATTTACTTTCAGCCCTTTAATTCTAGCATTTACTTTTTCTGTTACTTACATTCTTGCATTTTAATTTCTACAAATCTCAACCCAAATTCTGAATTCGCTCAACTAGAACATTCTTCTAATTAAAGTTGCTTGATCAATCAATCCCTGTGGGATTCGACCTCACTCTATTGTGAGTTTTTACTTGACGACAAATTCGGTACACTTGCCGAAGGAAATTTGTTGAGAGATAGTTTCCACCTGCATCAAGTTTATGGCGCTGTTGCCGGGGATTGATTGTGCATCAACAATGATTAAATTAGGAGATCACTAGATTGAGCATTTTTGTCTTGTTGATTTAATTTTCTGTTTGAGTAATTTACTTTCTGTCTTAGTTAACCTCTCCCCTTCCCCATCTACTCTTTCGTGTTCTTTGTTATTTACCATTCAGTTTGCTAACCCACTAACTGTTTGATATATTGCATCACTCACAACTAACAGAAATTCTGACCGCAATACTATCTGCACATATTGTTACTTGCTTGTACTTGTTGGTTGTATGACAGGGAGAAGAAGCGGGGCTTCAACTTCCTTCGATTCTGAACCAGAGAGGACCCTCCTTAGATTAAGGAGGGAAGCAAGAGAAAAACGTGCAATCGGTGCTGAAGAGGAGGAGGAACACTTTAAACTAAACATGGAAGGCAACATGGAAAACCAACATGAAGAAGAGGCTAATAACCATGGGGGAGGAGGTAGAGCAAATCATGCTGGGGAGAATAGAAGAGTGTTAGGCTCTTACATCAATCCAAACCCAGGCAACTGTGGAAGTAGCATTCAGAAGCCCACCATACATGCCAACAATTTCGAGCTAAAACCTCAGCTCATCACTCTTGTGCAAAATAATTTCTCATTTGGAGGAGGTGCTCAAGAAGACCCGAATCAACACTTGACCACCTTCTTGAGGATTTGTGACACAGTGATGTCCAATGGAGTCCACCCAGATGTCTATAGGCTGCTCTTGTTCCCTTTTTCACTCAGGGACAAGGCATCCAAATGGCTTGAATCCTTCCCAAAAGAAAGCCTGACAAATTGGGAGGAGGTAGTGAATAAGTTTTTGGCAAGGTTTTACCCCGCTCAAAGGATCAATAGGCTGAGAACTGAAGTGCAGACGTTCAGACAGCAAGATGGGGAGACACTTTATGAAGCTTGGGAAAGGTTCAAAGACATAACAAGGAGGTGTCCACCAAATATGTTCAATGAATGGGTGCAGTTGCACATCTTCTATGAAGGCTTGTCATATGAATCAAAGAAGGAAATAGACCATTCCTCTGGAGGATCATCGAACAAGAAGAAGACCATTGAAGAAGCCATAGATGTAATTGAGACTGTAGCTGAGAATGACTACTTCTATGCTTCCGAAAGAGAGAACACTAGAGGAGTGATAGAGCTAAACAATGTAGATAATCTGCTGGCTCAGAACAAGCTCATTACCAAGCAGCTAGCTGACCTCACCAAGAAGATGGAGAGGAACCAAGTGGCAGCAATCACCACCTCCTCAACAACCCAAGAAGAAGTTGAAGAAGAAGCAGAGGGTAACCTTGAGCAAGCCAACTACATTGGAAATTCACCTAGACAGAACCATGATCCATACTCCAAGACATAAAACCCTGGATGGAGGAACCACCCAAACTTTGGGTGGGGGAATCAGCAAGATTAAAGCCAAGACCAAAGACGTTACAACTCCAACAACAATGCAGCTCATCAACAATTCACACAGAGGACATATCAACACAACCACAACAACACTTCTCCACACCCATATCAAAACCACAACAACACCTCTCATCCTTCCACCTCTAATCCCAATCTACCATCAATTGATGACAGACTCTCTAAGCTTGAAACCTTACTTGAGGGAGCATGCAAAGACATCCGAAACAGTAGAGTATTTCGAGAGGAAGTGCAGTCAAACATGCAGAATTAAAATGCTGCCATCAAGAAACTGGAGACACAAATTGGTTATCTATTCAAGCAGCTTTCTAACCATAACCTTTGCAATGATAACAATTCAAGCAAAGAGGAGGAGTGTCAAGCTATATCACTTAGGAGTGGGAAGGAACTGAAGGAACTCTCCCAAAAACCACAAGAAGAAAGCTCAAATGAAAAGGGAGAAGAGCAAGATGGAGTTCAAACTCCCACTTCAAGTCCACAAAAAGAAAAAGGGATGCCAAAACTGAACATCTCAAGAGCTCCATATCCTCAGTAGTTAAAAAAAAAAGAAGATGACAACCAGTTCGTGAGATTCTTGGAAATCTTCAAGAAACTACAAATCAACATACCCTTTGCTGAAGCAATAGAACAAATGCCACTCTATGCCAAGTTCCTAAAGGAGCTGATGACTAAGAAGAGAAGCTGGAAGAACAATGAGACTATGATACTAACCGAAGAATGTAGTGCTATCATCCAACACAAACTACCCCAGAAGTTGAAGGATCCTGGGAGCTTTCAGATCCCTTGTATTATACGGGAAATCACAGTAGAGAAGGCCCTTTGTGACTTAGGAGCCATCATCAATTTGATGTCAGTAGCAATGATGAGGAAGATGAAGATCGAGGAGGCTAAACCAACAAAAATGGCCTTACAACTGGCAGACCGATCGTTCAAGTTCCCCCATGGCATAGTAGAGGATTTGTTGGGGATAGTAGGAGACTTCATATTCCCGGCAGATTTTGTAGTGTTGGACATGCAGGAGGAAGCCAAGACCTCCTTTATTCTGGGAAGGCCGTTCTTGGCTACTGCTAGAGCTATCATTAATGTCCAAAAAGGTGATCTTACCTTGAGATTACATAATGAAAAGATGACATTCAATGTGTTCAAGGCCATGAGTTACCCACCAGAACAATTGGGGGAATGCATGAGGTTAGACGCACTTGAAGAAGAAGTGTAGGAGTGTTTTGAAGAAGAAGAGCATGAAGAGCCCAAGAGATCAATGGAGGAGGAGTATATATCAAGTGAGGATGTTGCAACAGCAGAGAGTCATGTTCAAGATGCACCAAAGGAAAAGACTGAAAAGTCAGAGGCACCCAAGGTTGAACTCAAAGCATTGCCACCCACTCTCAAATATGCATACCTAGGAGAAAATGAAAACTACCCAGTGATCATAAGCTCATGCCTCAGCCAAGATCAAGAGGATGAACTGCTCAAGGTGCTGCGGGAGCATAAGGACGCCATCGGATGGACCCTTGCTGACCTGAAGGGAATCAGTTCAGCTATATGTATGCATAAAATACTGTTGGAAGATGATGCAAAACCATCCATTCAATCCCAAAGAAGGCTGAAACCCAATCATGAAGGAAGTGGTACAGAAAGAGGTTATCAAGCTTTGGCAAGGATGAGTAATATACCCGATCTCAGACAGCCCTTGGGTCAGCCCCGTGCATGTTGTGCCCAAGAAGGGAGGAATCACTGTGGTTCCCAATGAGAGGAATGAACTGATACCTACAAGGACAGTCACGGGATGGCGGATGTGCATTGACTATCGGAAACTCAATGAAGTTACACGAAAGGATCATTTCCCTCTCCCATTCATGGATCAGATGTTGGAAAGACTCGCAGGACATGCTTATTTCTGTTTTCTTGATGGTTATTCAGGATATAACCAAATAGTGGTTGATCCTAGAGACCAAGAGAAAACTTCATTTACCTATCCATATGGAGTGTTTGCCTACAGGCGCATGCCATTTGGGCTATGTAATGCACCTGCGACTTTTCAATGCTGCATGCTTTCTGTCTTCTCAGATATGATAGAGAAATTAATTGAAGTTTTTGTGGATGATTTCTCGGTATTCGGAGATTCTTTTACTAGTTGCTTGAATCACCTAGCCTTGGTATTGAAAAGATGCCAAGAGACCAATTTGGTCTTGAACTGGGAGAAATGTCACTTTATGGTGACAGGAGGAATAGTTCTTGGCCATAAGATTTCTAACCAAGGAATCGAAGTGGACAGGGCTAAAGTGGAACTTATTGAAAAGCTTCCTCCACCCAGTGATGTCAAGGCAATTAGAAGCTTTTTAGGGCATGCTGGCTTTTACAGAAGATTTATTAAAGATTTTTCAAAAATAGCTAAGCCCTTGAGTAATTTCTTTGTATCAGATACACCATTCATCTTCGATGAAACCTGCATGTTGGCATTCGAGCATTTGAAAGAAAGATTGTCCTCTGCCCCTATCATCTCCCCACCTGATTGGAACTTACCCTTTGAATTGATGTGTGATGCATCTGACATTGCAGTAGGGGCAGTGTTAGGGCAGAGGAAAAATAACTTAGTCCATGTAATATACTATGCTAGCAAGGTCCTCAATGATGCTCAAAGAAATTATACCACTACTGAAAAGGAATTGCTAGCCATAGTTTTTGCATTTGACAAGTTTAGATCGTACCTCATTGGTGCTAAAGTCATTGTTTTTACAGATCACACAGCACTTAAATATTTATTTGCCAAGCAAGAATCAAAACCAAGACTAATAAGGTGGATCTTTTAATTACAGGAGTTTGATATTGAAATCAGAGACAAGAAGGGAGTGGAGAACAAGGTGGCAGATCACCTATCCAGGTTTCCTCAAGAGGAAGGAGGAACACATGATATGAGTGTGAACGAGCTCTTCCCTAATGAGCAGTTAATGACAGTGCACAAAGCCCCATGGTTTGCAGACATTGCAACTTCAAGGCAACTGGGGCTCTACCTCCAGGGATCAATAAACATCAAAAGAGGAAGCTCATGAATGATGTAAAATACTTTGTCTGGGACGAGCCTTATCTCTTCAAGAAGTGCTCAGATGGAATCCTTAGAAGATGTGTCTCAAAAGAGGAAGGACGAGAGGTACTATGGAATTGCCACGGCTCATGCTACGGAGGCCACTTTGGAGGGGACAGGACTGCAGCAAAGGTGTTACAAAGTGAATTCTTTTGGCCCACCCTTTTCAAGGATGCCAAAGAACTGGTAAGGAGTTGCAATGAATGCCAAAGATCTGGGAACTTGCCCAAAAGAAATGCCATGCCATAGAATTTCATTTTGGAACTGGAAGTATTTGATGTGTGGGGAATAGATTTCATGGGACCATTCCCAACCTCATATGCAAACAAGTACATCTTGGTAGCAGTGGATTATGTGTCCAAATGGGTAGAGGCCATTGCAACCCCAACAAATGACAACAAAGTGGTCATGAACTTCCTCAGGAAGAATATCTTCAGCCGGTTCAGAGTCCCAAGAGCCCTCATTAGTGATGGAGGGAGCCATTTTTGTAACAAATCACTAGAGGCTCTTCTCCTACGATATGGGGTGAAACACAAGGTAGCCACACCTTACCATCCCCAAACAAGTGGACAAATGGAGATATCCAACAGAGAGCTAAAGAGGATTCTGGAAAAGACTGTGGGTGCATCAAGAAAGGATTGGGCGAAGAAGCTGGATGATGCTCTTTAGGCATACAGGACAGCATTCAAAACACCACTGGGAATGTCCCCATATCAACTGGTTTATGGGAAAGCTTGCCATTTACCACTAGAATTGGAACACAAAGCTCTATGGGCAATCAAGATACTAAACTTTGACAGCATTGCTGCTGGTGCAAAGAGGATCTTGCAGTTGTAAGAGATGGAGGAATTCAAGTCACAAGCCTATGAAAATACTAAGATATATAAAGAGAAGGCAAAGAGGAGACATGACCTGCATCTTGCACCCATGGATTTCGAAAAGGGGCAGCAAGTACTCCTCTACAATTCCAAATTGAGACTGTTCCCAGGAAAACTCAAATCAAGGTGGTCCAGGCCTTTCATTGTCACAAAAGTCTCACCATATGGACACATCAAAATCATGGATGAAAGGTCAGAGAAGACTTTTACAGTGAATGGACAAAGACTCAAGCATTATCTGGGCAACATGGGGGAAAACCCCAGAGTAAAATATCATCTCAAGTGAAGTAAGGACCCGTCGAGCTAGCGACGATAAAAGAGCGCTTTGTTGGGAGGTAACCCAACCTTAGGTAACTACTTTTTCAGCTGCATTTCAATAAAGATCACAAGTTGTTTCCCCTGCATTGCAAGGAGCTAAGTTTGGTGTTCCACACCAAAACAATTCAAGAGTGAAAGTGCGATTCTTAAGTTTGGTGTCCCACCAAAGGATGCTAGTTAGAATCACACTACACTCTCAAAGCACGTATCCCTATTAATAAATGGAAATCAGAGGTGGAATAACAATAACAACTTCAGGCAGCAGAATCAGAATCAGACCTACAGAGCACCTCATTTAAGACAGCCTCAAGCATCTCAGCAAACCTCTCAGATCACTTACCCTTCTTCATCTCCTAATGATAAGTTACTGCAATCTATTGATCGGAGACAACAGGCCATGGAAAACAACCTTACTTCTACTCTGAATGGTTTGAATTCTACTTTGCAAGCCCTTGTATCACAGATTCGATCAATGAACAACTCCAACAACCAGTCCTCAAGCTCTGGTGGGCTCCCCTCTCAACCATTACCCAACCTAAAGAGTGGTATTAATGCCATCACCCTAAGGTCCATAACCACACTACAAGAGAGGAATCAGGAAGAGCCAAATCCACCTGAACACACCTCAGCTGAAGAGGTAGTGGAAATAGAAGATGTTGAAGAAGAAAAGAGCATACAGGACATGGCTGAAGAAGAAGACACCAAATCACAGAAAGAAGCACCAAGGGGCGCAGACACTACAGAGGACGCCGTTCCTATTCCATTTTCACAACTTGCAAAGAAGCCCAGGAAGCAATTGGAACCTGGTCCCAAAATGGTAGAAATCTTCAAACAGGTTAAGGTAACTGTTCCCCTTTTTGATGTCATTCAACAGGTACCTAAATATGCAAAGTTTCTAAAGGATTTATGCATACATAGAGATAAAATTAATAAATTAGAAACTATTCCTTTAGGTAGTTCTATATCTGCTTTAATGGGAAATATACCTGAAAAATGTAGTGATCCAGGTCCATGCATGGTTAATTGTACAATTGGAGGCGTGATATTTTCTGACTGCATGTGTGATTTAGGAGCATGTGTTAGTATAATGCCTTTATCTGTATATGATGTTTTGAGGCTCTCTCCCTTAAAAAGGTCGGCAACTCATTTTGTGTTAGCAGATAAAAGTATTATTACAGTGGCTGGAGCTGCTGAAGATGTATTACTGGGAATCAAAGGTCTTACATTCCCCATTGATTTTTACATCCTGGAGATGTCCCAACATGACTTAGAGAAGCCATCATCAATCCCACTCGGAAGACCTTTCTTGAAGATCTCAAAGTTCAAATTAGATGCTTTTGCAGGCATATACTCTTTTGAAATAGACGGTCGAGTAGTAAGCTTCAATCTGAATGGAGTTATGAAGCACCCTCCAGAAGACCGTTCTATCTTCCAATGTGACATCATAGATGAAACCGTAGCTGAAGTTCACCAGGAAGAGTTTGAAGTTAAGTACATAGGATAAGGTCCAAGTGTGGAGAATTCCGAGGACAATGTAGGCACTCTACCACTGCCACCAATTCCAGATAATCCAGAGCCAGACTATGAACAGAAGTTAGAATTGAAACCCCTCCCTCCACACCTCAAATATGCTTACCTCGTAAGCATCTTAGTGCTATTTGTGGCAAGCTTTAATGCCTATTGTGGATTGAGAAAAAGAAAGCTCAATAAACTTAAAGAACAACTTTTTCAACACAATGGTGGTTGCCAAACATAAAGGTTCAATGAAAACTTAAAAATACAAGTTCCATTACTTGTTTATGAATTCATTCAAGGTGGTACTCTTTATGAGTGTCTTCATGGTCAGAACTAATCTTTAAAGTTAAAGTGAAAAACAAAATTGAGAATAGCAGTAGAAACTGCTGGGGCTTCTATCATAAAAAAATCCGAAAGTTTTACATTCCCATCCCCTCTCAATATAAAGGATCCAAAATAATATAATAATTAAAACCACTAATTAGTTAGACTCACTAGATACACATATTAGGAATTATATCTCCTCCTCATCATAAGTAATTTAGCATTGAAAGCAATCATTCATTCTAGTTTATTAGATAGCTGTTCAAAAATTAGTCCAAGATAAAAGTATTTTAACACAAGCAAGGCCAAAAATAACCAATTTTAATATTTTAAGTGTAGTGATGGAAGAGGATTTAACGCCGGTTCAGAAATTAGATAAAATAATTTCATTGTGAGTATAGTCCAAACCGACAATCTATCCTCTCAATCAAAGTTTGATATTTTCCAATAAAAACAATTAATCGAGAGTAATAAAACTTCGGGTCATTCTCCCTAAGAATGCAATCGAAGTATCACGCTTTCGGTTGTGAGGAAAATGGATTTTGAAAGAAAAGAACGAAAGATTAAAGGCACTAAGAGATAACAAAACTAAGAAATGATCAAAATTGAAATCAATGCAATTAAAAAGAAAACAAGATCAAAACTAGTGAAAATGCTAAGATATGCATAAAAGAGCCTTGACTTGGGAATGAGGATCCAATGAATCCTATCATCGCCATAACCACAACTATGGCAACCATGATGAGTCAATCTCACTTCGTCTACCTCTAACATCGAGGAGTACGTCAAGCAAGCATAATTGACCTTAATCCATAAGTCCTAGCTAACTTGCCAAATTAATTGGTAAAAAGCTAGCGTCAATAGAAACAAGAGTCAACTAACTATCCAAGAATTGCCACTAAATGTCGGACATTATGACTCTAGTATCCTAGGAACTCATTTCTCAAGCCAAGATATGAAAAGCTACTCAAAATTACCAAGTGGCATTTTCACAAACACTTGGTAGGCATAAGACCAAAACATAGGAATTTGCAAAGAAAAATAGAAAATTATAACCAACTATTCACAATATCAACAATAGACAGTCAAACAAGCATATATAAAGTATAAAACATTAAATTCATCAATCAAAACTTCAAGAACTTAAAATTGCAAATATTAACAAGTAACTTGAACCAAAAGGAAATTAGAGTAAATATGATGTAATTAAAGAGAAATTAAAGAGTACTTACAAAAGAGTTGATCAACCCAAGATGAAAATTTGAAACTATAAAATTCTACAATAGAAATGGAAAATGAAATAAAACTCTAAGAGAGCATTCTAACTACACTACTCCTACTCCTAAATTATGTTCTAAAACTATCTAAGTGAGCTCCCTTTCATATGTGTTGATATTCCCTTCATATAGCACTCCCATTAAGCATCAAGCCTTCCAAAATTGGGCCAAAAGCCCTCAAAAATCGCAGATAACGTGTTTTATTAATGAATCCACGTGCAGAGACCTGTGCGTACGCACAGAAGGTTATGCGCACGCACACATATTGAATTCTTTCTTGTGCGTACGCACATAGGATTGTGCCCACGCACACTCCAGTGTGTGCTTCCTCCTTGTTTTCTTCATGTGTTCTCCCTTTGTACATGCTTCCTTCCACTTTTGCCTAGCCAATCTTGCCTCTAGGGCCTGAAATCACTCAACAAACATGTCATGGCATTTAATGGCATAAAAGTGGAATTAAAATCATTAATTTAAGCACAAAAATGTATGTTTTCATATTTAGATTCAATTTAGGGATCAAACACAAAAGTATGCTATTTTAGTGATTAAGTGTGAGTTTATATGATGAAATCTATCCAAATTAAACCAAAATATCTCATCAAATATGGACTCATCATGTAGCCATAAAAAAAAAACTCCACGCATACCCTAATAAGAGAATGTTAGGTTTCCAACAACCACCTCATGTACCAAAATATATAGATAAACGTGAAACACAGTCCTAAACTCTAATTGGACTTGGTTAGTGGCATATTAGGAGTGACTGATGCCATTTGACCTGAATAAATACCATCAATGAAGGTCTGTCAAAACTCAAAAGTATCTAACAAGATCAAATTACAACCCAAAACAAAGTCTTTAAACACCAAGTCAAAATATCAAACTATCATGAATCAAACGACCTCATTCTCTTCTGATGTTTTATTGAGGTCATACGTTAGCATGGAAGCATTATGTCCAGTCAAAGCAACCTGATCAGAACTATCGTCGGGCCCAACGTCTTCTTCCTGCATTAAAGCTTAAACTATCTCTCCTATTTTTTCTGTTGTCTCTTAAATCTTGTCCCGATATAGACCTAAAAGTTACATGATAACCAAACAATTCCAATTCATTACAACTTATACAAAAAAACATGGTTAAGATCAACATTATAGAAGTCTTGTTTGGCTTACGTTCCTAGAGTCGGGCACGTTTTCTTTCTATAAGAATGAATTTCTCCCGAGACAATATCAAGTTCAACAATAAGAGTATTCTCATAGTGTGCCTGCACAATGTAAAAAAAGTGCACATCAAAGTAGTGTAATAGTTGAAAACTAGAAGTGATCAAATGCACTTTCCATTCAACATCAACAACATTACAAGCTTTGTAGCAATGGAAATCATGGTAACTAATTAGAGTATAAAGTGTGAAATGGAAAGTAAGGAATAGCTGAGCTATTAAAAAAATATAAAATCAACAAAAAAAAATGAGACAGCAAGGTCCATATAGGATTTCAAGTTAACTTAAACAAATAAAAATACTACACACTTAAAAATTATATTGCTCTAACGTTCTGAATACTCTTGTGGAAATAAAGTTTTAATTTAAAAATTAGAACTGTCATATATGTTGTAGCATTTCTAAAAATGTTTTAAACATGAGAGACACATGTGGTGGATGAGTTTTATCGAGTGTGAATGTTAGTGTTAGCTTCTCAATAGAGTGTTTGTACTTATGATAGTCGATAACAAGGTAGAAAAAGATAAAAAAAAATGTATGAGATTAACAATTTGAAAGTACTTGATCTCAATGAACTTTTTAAACAGTTTAGTTTTTTATTATACGCATTTTTTTATTTTGCAGCCAATAATATGAATTTGTTCATGCTGAAATGGTATGAGAAGTTCCCATCATGCAGATCCAAAGAGCTGTTTCTCACCGGAGAAAGCTATGTAGGTTCTCAATGGTATTTTATTTAATTGATAAAAGCACTTAAAAAATTTTTTGCAGTTCTTTTTTTCTTTTTCTTAATGTATTCTTGACTTCACACATCTTCAAGGGCATCCAAAGATGATATACAAATAAAATTTACATAATAAAATTAGAGTTTAATTACTATGCAACTAATAATTGAAAAGAGATTTCATATATCTAATCTTATTCACTCCAAAATAATTTATCATGGTATCAAAACTATCTCCTTTTTAAAAGTTTAAGCTATTAACTAGACGGATACAACTCTCTTGCGCAATGCAAGAGCCTCTTTTTTGGCTTGAAGCATGGATTATGCATTGATCCATTTTTTTTTCCTATGCTGAGTTGTTAATTTTATTTGGAAGAATATAGTAACAAGGAATGAGTTCTAGAACTTTTGGAACTAGATGTAGCAAATCAATGAATTAAATATGCATTGCAAAGTAAAACCTATAATGCTATATGACAACCTAAATGTACTAATGCTAACTTCTAATCTAATGCTCTATAATAAATCAAAATATTTTGTTCTTGATAAATCATATACTTGGTGCATAAATCCAAATTTTACCTTCACCTCCTCTGGTATTTGGTACAATAGTCTCTTGTCTGTACTTGTTATGAATCCAAAGCCAAACTTCTTGTGGTACTTTGGTTTGAATTGAGCCAATTCCTACAATGTTGAGAGACTCAATAAATATAAGCACTTTAGCCATGTCTTTTGTTTACAAGATAATAAAACCATTAATATTATTGTTGCCTTTCAAAAAGTAAAAGAACCTTTTTTGCTATCAATCATATGAGAACATACCTTCAAAATTGATCCAGACGCTTTATTAACAACTTCACCTATGTGCATATGTACAGCGAATGCATCTAGCCATAAGTTAATAGGTAACTTGTTGAACCATAAGTCTCTTGCAAATAATGTGGCGTGCTCCAACGAAGAGAACAGAGCTGCTTGCTCCATCGCCCTGGAAAATAAGATGCTAGTGTCGCAAAGAAAGAAGTCTCTCTCTTTCAATTTCCAGAATAAGTTCCACCATAAAAAAGTGAGCAAAATAACTTTAAGTATACATGTTAATCAATATATATCTCCAGCTGCAGTAGGTTAAAAAAGACAAATTAAACAACTCTAAGTTATTATAGATTATTAATATCACTTTTCAAGTGAATTACATGTCACTTATGAGTAATAATATTCAAGTCTTTGCATTTTCTAACTTCTACCTGGTTCTAGTTGTTAAAATGTAAAATTGCAAATATCTATCACTCAACTAGACTATACATAGAGTAATAATGTACATATCTTATATTGGAGACTAAATACATTTACAAATATACAACCTCTTTGCAAGTATCGATGGCATCAGTGGTGGATTCTTCTAAATCCCCGTCCCTTGTCAACGCCAAAACTTTCGACGTCACACTCAGATAATCCAATCAAACTTGGTTTGAGAGAAAGTTTGACCTCACAGTATTTATTGTCTTCACCCATGTCAAACAAATCTCTTGACTTCACATGGACTACTACACTTCATTCCTTATCAACTTCATCTTTCACATAGTATACAAGGTGAGCCTCAGATATAAGAATGTACGGCTTGTCATCTTTACAATCACCAGTGTGAATTGGATTATTGAAGTTGACACAGATGTGGCCCAAAACGTCTTGCTTTATGCCTTTACCAGATATGGTGTTTGCCAGAGACACCTCAACAAGACTATAGTAAATTGACCACTGTAATTAAGCTCAATGATCTCTTCTAATCTTCTATGACACGAGACGCCACCAACAACAATATTACTATCACGATTGCTTGCATAACTCCTAGTATCATAAGTGACACAAATCCCACTATTCTAGGTTTCCATCCCATCCTCTCTTGAGAGGGTTCTAAATATAATCTGTTGATGTTGTATGCCTTAAAGCGTCTAGCCTAGATATTGGGACCACATGCGAGCCACTACAATTCTCTTGAGTGCCTTGTGCTTCCCAATAGTATCTGATAGGGAACAATTACACGTTTCCTCAGTTGGGATACAGAAAGCGAGATACTACCTGTTCATACACTGGGTCGAGCTGTGCGACCCGAGCTAACTGAAGACAAGTCGACTGACCTGTTCAGACCAGGATTATCCGACCTCTTCATAAAAGAGGTAAGTCAAACCGCTACAAAGGCCCAAGGAGGTCCAAACAGAGGAGCACGATCCAAATCTAAAGACAGCCCAAAGCCTAGAGAGATAAGGGCGGTTCTCTCCAAAAGATAAGATAAGATAACTATCTTATCTCTAGAAAGGTCACTTCACACCATTATAAATACACTGGAGCACCCAGGTATAACTCATACTCCGATTCTACTAAAAATCTGCTTAATACCCTTTCTAACTTAAGCATCAGAGTCCCTTGCATGTACCACCACCCTCCGGTGATGAAGGGTCAGCACCACCACCAAGTCCAACAAGTAGGACACGGCGACCCCGGCCACCATCATCAAGTCGGACACAACAACTCCGACCTATACAGAAGATCTCGTCCGAGATCGACCTATAGTTTCAGGTATCCCTCGGAACACTACCCAATAATCAAACTGATTAGGCATATAAAAAATTCACCTCATGCTTAAACAACTTGGAAAATTCTCTGTGGAGAACCCTGTCAATGTGAGATTGGGATCTTGTTTTACTTTACAGCTTTCTCTTTGTGGTGGGCCTAAAATCACTGGTTATATCACATATATTTAATGTCAAACTATCAAAAAAATGCATTTACGCACATCCTAGACCACAAAATCAACTGCACTTACTTCAAGATATTCTCTACAGCCATACAATTGACCAATACATGACAATGTACTTGAAGTCTGACGGTTGGTGTAAGATTAATAAATGCCGCAGTCCCTACCGCCGTGCCAATTAATGGAAACATGGTTGCCATTTCATTACTCACAACTTCACTCAGTCGATCATCAACACGTATTGGTCAATTGATCCTACTCTCAACATTATCCAAGTATCTTGAACAGAATGTGAGAATCTCATCGGATAAGTAGTCCTCTGCAATTCAGCCTTCTGGTTGTGTCCTATTACGCACTACTGCTTGAGATGACATAGGTACGTTTATTAGCAATAAATGTGTCTTATTATGTTAAGGCTATTGGAATAATAGCAATGAAAAATTTGTTGCATAATTACATTTTAATTGGATATATCCACTGATAATGCACTGGACCACCAAGGCGTGCCTCTTCGACCGATGCACAATTAAGTGTACCATGACCGTGAAGAAACATAGTGAAAAAATAATCTCCATGCGACAAAGAGTATGCACCACATGATCCTAAAGGAGAGGAAGTTGTTGAGAGTCTATGGATTTACAGCATAATTATCGAAAAATAATGAAAAATCTACCAAGAAAACAGACATTAGGGCAAGCAATACATTCCCTGATGTAATTGGCAGTAGATGTTCCATTAGAATGTGACAGCTAAAACTTTTCAAGTCCGATAACTTTCGCTGTTGTAAGTCAACACAGCAAGAAATATTGCTCGAGAAAGACATCCTTTTATGAAGAAGACATGGAAAAGACCGCAGTGGGATACTTTCCATCTTCCCGTGGCCAGAGATCATGCTTTATTCCTATCAGCTGGAGGTCTTTTTGAGCTTTAAGGTGGTCCTTAGATTTACCACTCTCATTCATTATGGTGTAAACTATGTTATAGCACACATTCTTCTCTATTTGCGTCAAGGTTGTGACGCAATAAATTATTCTCCTAGTATGGGAGTTCAAAGGATATACTCCTCTTTTTTCAAGGAGACTCATCTTGCACTACAGCTTGTTGTCTGCATGCTTTTTTTCCAGCAACCATTTGCATCTTGCTAAGCTTAGCATGCACATTCTCTAACTGTCTCAAAATATCTCCACCAGACAATTTGACAGGGGGACTTCTATCCTCTATCTTACCATCAAATCTAACCTAGTCCTGCCTAAATCTGTGGTCATGACCCAGAAAGTGCCGATGACCTATGAAACACCATTTCTAATTGCAGGTGAGTCGTTTAGTCTTAGAATCCAAGTTGCACATAGGACAAGTTCTCCCACCATCGTATTTCACCTAGATAAGTTGCTCAATCCTGAAAAATCACTGATTGTCCACATCAACGCAGCATACATCTTGAATGTTTTTTTCTCGTTAGCATCGTACGTCTGAACACCACCCCACAGTTACTTCAACTCATCTATCAAGGGTTATAGGTAGATATCTATATCATTCCCAAGCATTTTAGGACTGGGAATAATCATAGAGAGCATAAAAGAGTTGGATTTCATGCAATCCTAGAGAGGTAAGTTGTACGAGATAAGAATCACGGGCCAAATAGAGTACTTTGAGCTGCGATTTCCAAAAGGATTAAAGCCATCGCTTGCTAAAACTAAGCGAACACTGTGCGGATCGTTACTGAAGTCAATATATATTCTATCAAATGCCTTCCATACCTTACTGTCCCTTGGATGCCTCGAAAAACTATTAGAGTTAGGATCTTTCTTATGCCAAAACATGTCAACAGATATATTATTGGATATGAACAACCACTTCAGTCGTGGAACAAGGGGAAAGTAACGAAGAATCTTCACCGCTTGCGGTTTTTCATTATTCTTAACAACCACGTTGATCCTTATAATGGAATTCTTCTTAGTCTTTTGCTTCCATCTCGATATCCCACATCGCTTGCACTTAAGCAATTCTTGGTCACCGCCCTGGTATAGCATGCAATCATTCAGACATGCAACTATCTTCTTGTATGGAATACCAAACTCTCTTATGATCCTCTTGGCATCGTGCAAAGAAGTCGGAATCTTTCCATCCTCAAAGGCATCCCCCATTAGCTCTAGTATTATTCCCGAAGGCCTTGTCGCTCACTTCACACATGCACTTTATATGGTATAGCCTCACTAAGAAAGACAGCTTCAAGAATTTTAAGCATTCTGGATACAATTTCTACTCTCCATCTTCGAGCAGGTTATGAAGATTACGAGTCTCGCAATTAAGTTTGCTGTATAGATATGGCAACTCTTCTGCACCCCCTCTAGAATGTTCATTGCTTGAGTCTTCTTCATTGCCGAATAGTCCTGGAAAGTTGAATGCCTCATGGACCATGTCACGCATTGGATCTCTGAGGTTTCTACAGGGTTCTACTTCTTGTCTATCGCTAGAGCTCTCTACTATGCGTCTCTCACCGTGATGTAACCAAAATGTATAATTAGGGGAAAAAGATTTTATTAGCAGATGATCATAGGCATCCTCTCTAGTTTGGAAAAGATAAAACCCACACGAAGGACATAGACAACGTATCATTTCATCGGACGATGCATTAGCAAATGCAAAGTCTAAAAATCTGTTTAAATTAGCCCTATATTCTGCACTACCTCTTGGCTTTAAAATCCAACTCTTATCTATATAAGCTTTAATGAAGTCATACAAACAAATGAATAAATAATTAATAAAGTCATACAACTAGAAAACTTAGCAAAAAAGCATGCCTCTGTGTCAGAAGAACCAGTTTCAGTTATCACAATTATGTAATGGGAGGAGTAATAAAATATTTAAATTAGTTAATTTATTACAAGCAAAACTATATAAAGAGTCAAAAAATAACTTAAAAAGGATTCATAAACAAAGTTACTTCCAATCAACCCAATATGTAGCATACGAAGCTTATTGGGAAGGTTGATTACTCATTGCAAAATTTTGTGCTTTCTAAAAAATTCCTGAAAGAAAGAATTGTTGGTTCCAAAGCTAAAAAATAAAAGGGAAAGAAAAATGGCCTTGAAAAAAAAGAAAACAGGAATAAATATTAGGAATGCATATGATACTTGATAAGGTTTTTTATTTTGTATTTTATGATATACAAAATTGAAACAAATTTTGTAATAACGACTTGGTATCTCTAATAAATAGAATAATTTATTCATGCTTTATATGCTAGCACAATCACTATGATTATCAACCACAATAACATCAGTAGAATCAACTACAAATATAGGCAATAATATTTCAGCTAACATCAGCAGATTATCAACTAACAATATAGTTAACAATACTCAAATAAACTGCACTTACCTTCAGCCGAGAAGCAATCAGACCAGACCAGACCAGCAGCAGAGGGAAGAAAGCCAAATCAGACCAGCAGAAGCAGAGGACGACGCAGAATGAGCAGAGGAGTACAAACTATCCTAAGACACTACAATGTAAAAAACACAAAATTACTAACAAAATTTAATCAATATTTTTTTCATTATTGAGGATAATGTAGTTTGCTAAGACCCTCAATTCACAAAAAAAAAAAAACAGAATCAAAATTACTAAAAAAAGAAAGAAAAAAATAGAATCAAAATAATAGAACACATATACAAAAATTAGAATCAAATATCAACTCTCCAAATAACAAAAAATAAGATTATCAACCATATTACACACTAATATTTTCAACCACAATATCAGCAGAATCAACTAACAATATAGGGTTCACTATTTCAGCTAAAATCAGCAGATTATCAACTAATAATGTAGTTAACAATACTCAAATAAACCAAGGCTTACCTTCAGCAGAGAAGTAATCGGACCAGAGGCAGAGGCAGAGCATGATGCAAACTACTGCAGAAAAGCAGAGCACGATGCGAACTACGCAGAGAAGCAAAGCTGACGGTGACCACGAACAGCAATGACGACCATCACCACGAAGACCACTGCGACAAAGACCATATGGCGATGGCACACACGATGGGACGAAGACCACCGAAGACCACGACACCACCGCACACGACACGACGGCGGAGGAGACAATGATAGTAGAAGAGACGAAGACAAGGCAAACATTTTCCAGAGGCTACGCCGATGCTTCTTCTTCCCGCAGGAGCTCTATTGTGCTTCGTGGAGTAGTAGATGGCGTAGAAATAGGGTTGAGTGAGGCTCAAAGTGAGGGGGTAAGAACTTAGGGTTTTTTTTACTCCTTTACTTTATTACTTTTTACACTTTTGTGTATCTTGGTTTTTTTCTTTTAAATTTAGTTACTGTTATTTATATTTATAATTTAATTATTTTAAGTTACATGAATTAATTTTTAGTTAA
>NC_029780.3:54176601-54184165 GCF_000817695.3 Arachis duranensis | reverse complement strand
TTAATTATTAACAAAAATTATATATTAATTTTTTTGAAGAATATAAAATAATATTTATAATTTTTAAAAATTGATGAATACAAATAGTATGTAAAAAATTATATACCCAATTTTTTTATTCTTAAAGTGTTTAACGTTTTGAAAATAAAATATACTTATATTTTGTGACAACTAATTAACTTGTTACCAATAATATTGAATTTTGTAATAAATTAATTTTTTGTTACAAAATAATTGGAGTTTTTGAAACAAAAAATTGTTTTGTTACAAAACAATTGGAGTTTTTGAAACAAAAAAAGTGTTACAAAATATTTCGAATTTTTGCAACTTCTTTTTTTTTGTTACAAAAGATTACAATATTTTGTAACAAAACACCATCTCGTTACAAAAACTAACATAATTTGTAACAAAATAAAACAGGTTGTTACAAAATATTATCATTTTTGTAACAATTTGTAATGTTGTTACAAAACATTATTCTTTTGTAACAATCATTAATTATTATTACAAAAAACCATTCTTTTGTAATAATTTTAAATTTGATACATATTTTTTGTTACAAATGTTCCATTTTCTTGTTGTGTTGTCATAACAATATGAGTCATGTTGTGGCTCTGGGAGGTATCCCCTTTCACTTGATTGTTCACACTCTTGTTGATATTCTCAGACACCATTTGGATAATGACATACATCATATTGTGGTGATGGTCAATATCTCATGTGATTTGCTTGATCATTTTGTGGTTCTGGAGCGTATCCCCACTGGGTGGATTGCTCATATTCTGTCATTTCTTGGTGATATCCCCACCCACCATTAGAATAGTCATTTTGTGTTGGTGGGCAATATCCCATGAAATTTGTTTGATCAAAAGATGAGGTGAACTCTATTTGAATTTTGTAAAACACAATCACCAATGAAAATTAAAATTCATGTCAGATGAGAATTTCTTAGTGAGGTAAAAATACAAACACCTTAGTATCAGTAGAAAATAGAAAATTAAAAAGAACTTAAATAACAAAAACAAAGAAAATGGTTAATCTAGACTTATCACCCACTTAATCATTATTGATCTATATCAATCCCCGGAAACAGCGCCAAAAACTTGATAGACGAAAATCAATTCCACACAAACTAACTGGAAAGTGTACCGGGTCACATCAAGTAGTAATAACTCACAACTGTGAGATCGATCCCACACGGATTGATGGATCAAGCAACTTTAGTTAAGTGATAAATTTAGTTAAGCTGACAGAGAAGAATCGAGTGGAGATGGATCAACAGAATAAAAAGAAAGCAATAAATCAAAAGCATTTAAATAAAACTCAAAGTAATCAAATGAGAAATGACAGAAACAAAGATTTATCAGGGATTGGAGATATCAGAATCCATCATGAATCAAACGGGTCTCAATTTCTCTCTCAATCATATGAATAGATCTATGGCGGATTGAAATTGATTGGATCCCAATTTCTTGGCAATCCAATCTCTCTAATCACAATCAATCTTGCCAATTCCTTGATATAATTGTCTTGAGAAGAGGTTAGGCATTTTCTCTCATCCATAAGCCACATAGACTCTCAAGATCTCAATTCCTCCCGAATGGTGTTGATCAAGAGAGTTGTGAGAAACAGAGCTTCAGCTATAATTTCCATGATTTTCCTTCCGAGGCTCACATGGAAATTCACATATTCAAACCCCCTTACGGCATGAATGGATCTCAATCAAAACAGAAGTTATTTCTTAGCTATGTAGATGAATTAAGAAGAAGAAGATGTTCATATAACCATGTGAATTAAAATAGAGCTCCTCCCCCTAATAAATTGGGGTTCAGTGGATCATAGCTCAAAGAACAAGTGCAGAGAAACTAAATTGCAAGAAAGTATCAGCTAAATATGAACGAAAATGTAAAAGTGCAGAAGAATAGAGGTGCAGGAAATTGAAATTGCATAGAAATAAATCTGAATTTATTACAAACTAAGAACGAATTGCAGAAAATAAAACTACACAAAGCTCTCTGGAGTCTCTAATCCTCCAAGAGAGCTCTGGAGTCTCTAATCCTCCAGCCTCTTCTTTCCTACTCCAACCAGAGCCTCTATTAGAGCCAAACTCCCTAAACTCGCCGCCTTTCATCTTCAAACATTCTCCTATTTATAGTCTTCTTCTCACCTTCAATTGGGTCTTCAGTGTACTTGGATTTGGCCTTTAGCCTTGATTGAAGTAGGTAGGAATCACTCTAGGTAACGTTGACCTTGGCTAAATGTTCATAACTTGCAGGGTGCCATTTTGTAACTGAAATTGGTCTTAACGTTGGTGGCAACGTTTGTGTGAAAACGTTGAGACCAAACGTTGCATGACAGATGAATTCTGGGTGCTACTAGCAATGTTTGACCTAACGTTGGTGCACCAACGTTCGCTCATTCGCGTGTGTGCGTATATCACGCGTACACATGAAGGCTGTGTTTTTGCCCTTCCACGCGTGCACGTACAACACGCTTACGCGTGCATTGCCAATTTTCCATTCAACGCGTACGTGTCACGGACATGTGCGTGTCGATTCAAGTTTCTCAATTCCAAATTCTGGGCTTTTCATCGAGGACGTTGGAGGCAGCATTTGATCAACAACGTTCCCTCCAACGTTGGCTTGGTCACGCGTACGCGTGGATTGAAAATTTTTCCTCTTTCACGCGTATGCGTAATTGACGCGTACCCGTCGATCAAAAATCTTTTAGCTCCGTAACTTAAAATTATAACAGAAGTTGGAGGTAACGTTGGTACCCACATTTTGCATATAACATTTGCCAGCAACGTTGGTGGGCCAACGTTGGCCTCTCCTTCTCTTCTTCCTTGCTCTTCCTCTGCTTCTTTTTACCTATCATCAACCAAACAAACTCATCAATGCCTTGGCATAATTACAAGATTTTGTATCATTCATAACATCAACTAAATCTTGCAAAAATCTCACGAAAATGCATAAAATTAACAATGTTTGATTGAATCAAGACAACCATGAATTTCTCATTCAAACACTTACTTATTGCCTAAGAAATACATGAAAACCAAGTAAAAATAGATGAAAAAGGCTTGTGAAACTCGCCTAAGATGACTTGTCATCACAACACCAAACTTAAATTTTGCTTGTCCCCAAGCAAGCAGTAAATCATAACCAGAATGAATGAAAATAGAGAGAGGTTGGTATGCAAAATCATGATTCACACTTTTCACAACTCCACATAGCTGACCAGCAAGTGCACTGGGTCATCCAAGTAATACCTTACGTGAGTAAGGGTCGATCCCACAGAGATTGACGGCTTGAAGCAAGCTATGGTCAACTTGTAAATCTTAGTCAGGTGGATTCAAATGGTTATGAGGTGTTGATAATTGAAAGAACAATAAAACATAAAATAAAATAAAGTCACTTATGTAGTTCCTTGGTGAGAATTTCAGATAAGCGTTTGGAGATGCTTTGTTGCCTCTGAACCTCTACTTTCCTACTGTCCTCCTCCAATCATGCGTACTCCCTTCCATGGCAAGCTGTATGTTGGTGGATCACCGTTGTCAATGGCTACTATCCGTCCTCTCAGTGAAAACATGTCCTCTACGGTTTCCCGCATGGCTAATCAGCTGTCGGTTCTCGATCGTGTCAGAATAGAATACATTTATTCTTTTGTACACTGTCACCGCGCCCAACAGTCACGAGTTTGTAGCTCATCACAGTCATCCCATCCCAGATCCTACTCAGAATACCACAGACAAGGTTTAGACTTTCTGGATCTCAAGAATGCTACCAATTTGTTCTAGCTTATACCACGAAGGTTCTAACATCATGGATTCGAATGCTCTATTGTTAGGATAGGTGATTCAGATCCGTGGGTTAGAGACCAAAGAGAATATACTCTAGCTGTCGTCCATTGACTACGTTGAACATCATGTAGACTGCTTTGTGGTTCAGGCACGCGGATCTTGGCTAAGCGAGTAACAAAGATTGAGTGATTGTCACGGGTCACCCCTTCATTCTGACTTAACTGAATTAATACAAGAGTATATCTTGGAGGAGAAGTAGGCGTGAATTGAATAGAAAAACAATAATACTTGCATTAATACTCGAGGAACAGCAGAGCTCCACACCTTAATCTATGAGGTGTAGAAACTCCACCATTGAAAATACATAAGAACAAAAGGTCTAGGCATGGCCGAATGGCCAGGCTCCAAAAAGGGTTCGAAGAACTCCCAAAAGGTCAAGGACCTCGAATACAATAGTAAAAAGTGTTATTTATACTAAATTAGTAAACTAGGTTTATAGAAAATGAGTAGATAGTGTAGAAATCCACTTCTAGGGCCCACTTGGTGTGTGTTTGGGCTGAGCCTTGAAGCTTTCATGTGCATAGGCCATCCTTGGAGTTAAATGCCAGCTTTGGTGCCAGTTTTGCTCCAGAAAAGGGTCTCTGGTGGGCATTTGGATGCCAGTTTGGGCCATCAAATCTCGGGCAAAGTATGGACTATTACACATTGCTGGAAAGCCCAAGATGTCTACATTCCAATGCAATTACGCCAATTGGGCTTCTGTAGCTCCAGAAAATCCACTTCGAGTGGAGGGAGATCAGAATCCAACAGTATCTGCAGTCCTTTCTCAGCCTCTGAATCATATTTTTGCTCAGGTCCCTCAATTTCAGCCAGAAAATACCTGAAATCACCGAAAAACATGCAAACTCATAGTAAAGTCAAGAAATGTGATTTTTGCATAAAAACTAATAAAAATATATTAAAAAGTAATTAAAACAAACTAAAAACTACCTAAAAATAATGCCAAAAAGCGTATAAATTATCCACTCATCAAAGGTATAAGCCTTTATTAGAAGACATTCAATTCTGGTTAATGGGGTTTTCATGCATGATATTCTTAGTGATTTTTATTTGTGACTTAAGTATAGACACTCTTTTGGATCCTTACTTAAATTACACAAAAAAATGAGACTTGGTATGGATTGGTCCTTAGTTTTTTTTCTTGCTCTCTTTTATGACTGAGACTTATTGCTAATTGAGGCTAAATATTATGTGTTAAGGCAGCTCTTTAAAGTAAGCTTTCCGCCAGCATTCCCGCCCCAGTTGGTTCAAGATGCTAGGTGTTGAGACACTCCTAAGGGCTTTCTTTGTACTTGTATGAAAAATACCCCAAAGAGATCATGGTATGATAAATTGGGATCTTAATAATCCTTGGTGTGATCATAACTCCGTTCAACTTAACCAGCAAGTGTACTGGGTCATCCAAGTAATACCTTACGTGAGTTAGGGTCGATCCCACAGAGATTATTGGTATGAAGCAAGCTATGGTTACCTTGTAAATCTCAGTCAGGCAGATTAAATGGTTTATGATAAGTTCGAAAATAAATAATAAACAGAAAATAAAATAGGATAGAAATACTTATGTAAATCAATAGTGGGAATTTCAGATAGGCGTATGGAGATGCTGTGCTCCTCTTGAGTGGCTAATCATCTGTCGGTTCTCAATCAGCTTGGAATAGAATCCCTTGATTCTTTTGCGTCTGTCACTAACGCCCAGCCTTCAGGAGTTTGAAGCTCGTCACAGTCATTCAATACCGGAATCCTACTCGGAATACCACAGACAAGGTTAAACTTTCCAGATTCCCGGAATCCTACTCGGAATACCACAGACAAGGTTAGAATTTTCAGATTCCCATGAATGCCGCCATCTATCTAGCTTATACCACGAAGATTCTGTTGGGGAATCTAAGAGATATGCGCCCGGCCTAAGGTAGAACAGAAGTGGTTGTCAGTCACGCGCGTTCATAGGTGAGAATGATGATGAGTGTCACGGATCATCATATTCATCAACTTGAAGTGCAACGTATATCTTGGAATAAGAATAAAAGAGAATTGAATAGAAAATAATAGTAATTGTATTGAAACTTGAGGTACAGCAGAGCTCCACACCCTTAATCTATGGTGTGTAGAAACTCTACCGTTGAAAATACATAAGTGAAAGGTTCAGGCATGGCCGAATGGCCAGCCCCCAAAACGTGATCAATGGCCCCCTAAGATGAAGAATAAAACAAAACTGAGACCAAAGATGAAATGTGGTCAAAAGATGACTAATACACTTGTAAAAAGTCTTATTTATACTAAACTAGCTACTAGGGTTTATAGAGGTAAGTAATTGATGCCTAAATCCACTTCCGGGGCCCACTTGGTGTATGTTTGGGGTGAGCTTGGTCTATCCACGAGCTGAGGCTTTTATTGGAGTTGAACGCCAAGTTGTAACGTGTTTCTAGCATTCAACTCCGGGTTGTGACGTGTTTCTGGCGTTTAACTCTAGACAACAGCATGTACTTTGCGTTGAGCGCCACTTTACGTCATCAATTCCCGAATAAAGTATGAACTATTATATATTGCTGGAAAGCTCTGGATGTTTTCTTTCCAACGCCGTTGAGAGCGCGCCATTTGGAGTTCTGTAGCTCTAGAAAATCCATTTTGAGTGCAGGGAGGTCAGATTCCAACAGCATCAGCAGTCCTTTTGTCAGCCTTTTTCAGAGTTTTGCTCAAGTCCCTCAATTTCAGCCAGAAATTACCTGAAATTACAGAAAAACACACAAACTCATAGTAAAGTACAGAAATGTGAATTTAACATAAAACTAATGAAAACATCCCTAAAAGTAGCTTGAACTTACTAAAAACTACCTAAAACCAATGCCAAAAAGTGTATAAATTATCCGCTCATCACAACACCAAACTTAAATTGTTGCTTGTCCCCAAGCAACTGAAAATCAAATAGGATAAAAAGAAGAGAATATACTATAAATTCCAAAATATCAATGAATATTAATTCTAATTAGATGAGCGGGACTTGTAGCTTTTTACTTCTGAACAGTTTTGGCATCTCACTTTTTCCCTTGAAGTTTAGAATGATTGGCTTCTCTAGGAACTTAGAATTTCGGATAGTGTTATTGATCTCACTTTTTCCTTTGAAGTTTAGAATGATTGGCATCTCTAGGAACTTAGAATTTCAGATAGTGTTATTGATTCTCCTAGTTAAGTATGTTGATTCTTGAACACAGCTACTTTTATGTGTCTTGGCCGTGGCCCTAAGCACTTTGTTTTCCAGTATTACCACCGGATACATAAATGCCACAGACACATGACTGGGTGAACCTTTTCAGATTGTGACTCAGCTTTGATAGAGTCCCCAGTTAGAGGTGTCCAGAGCTCTTAAGCACACTCTTTTGCTTTGGATTACGACTTTAACCACTCAGTCTCAAGCTTTTCACTTGGACCTGCATGACACAAGCACATGGTTAGGGACAGCTTGATTTAGCCGCTTAGGCCTGGATTTTATTTCCTTGGGCCCTCCTATCCATTGATGCTCAAAGCCTTGGATCCTTTTTACCGTTGCCTTTTGGTTTTAAGGGCTATTGGCTTTTTCTGCTTTTTTTTTGCCACCTTTTTTTTTCTTGCAAGATTTTGTTTTTCACTGCTTTTTCTTGCTTCAAGAATCAATTTCATGATTTTTCAGATTGTCAATAACATTTCTCTTTGTTCATCATTCTTTCA
>NC_029780.3:54169835-54176298 GCF_000817695.3 Arachis duranensis | reverse complement strand
AGAAAGAAATAAGAACAAGGAATGAATCCACTTTAGTGGCGTCTTCTTCTTGAAGGACCAACAATGTCCTTAAGCTCTTCTATGTCCCTTCCTTGCCTTTGTTGCTCCTCCCTCATTGCTCTTTGATCTTCTCTTATTTCATGGAAAATGATGGAGTGTTGAATGAACTCCAACCATCCTCTAGCCACAGGCTTGAGTTCCAGTCTTCTTAGTTGAACTGGCTTGCCTTTGGAGTCTCTTTTCCATTAAGCTCCTTCCACACATATGTCCATTAGGACTTGGTCCAACCTTTGATTAAAGTTGACCCTTCTAGTGTAGGGGCGTACATTTCCTTGTATCATTGGCAAGTGGAACGCCAACCTCATATTCTCCGGACTAAAATCTAAGTATTTCCCCCGAACCATTGTGAGATAATTCTTTGGACTCGGGTTCATACTTCGATCATGGTTCCTAGTGATCCATGCATTGGCATAGAACTCTTGAACCATTAAGATTCCGACTTGTTGCATGGGGTTGGTTAGGACTTCCCAACCTCTCCTTCGGATCTCATGTCGGATCTCCGGATACTCATTTTTCTTGAGCTTGAAAGGGACCTCAGGGATCACCTTCTTCTTTGCCACAACATCCTAGAAGTGGTCTTGATGGCTTTTGGAGATGAATCTTTCCATCTCCCATGACTCGGAGGTGGAAGCTTTTGTCTTCCCTTTTCCTTTTCTAGAGGATTCTCTGGCCTTAGGTGCCATTGATGGTAATGGAAAAACAAAAAGCTTATGCTTTTACCACACCAAACTTAAAATATTGCTTGCCCTCGAGCAAGAGAAGAAAGAAGAGAAGAAGAAGAAGAAGAAAATATGGTGGAGAGGGAGAGATGGTGTTTCGGCCAAGGTATGGAAGAGAGGGTTGTGTTGTGTGAAAATGAAGTGGAATGGAGGGGTTTATATAGGAAAATGGGAGAGGGTAGGTTCGGCCATTTAGGGTGGGTTTGGTTGGGAAAGTGTTTTTGAATTTTGAAGGTAGGTGGGGTTTCTAGGGAAGAGTGGATGGATGTGAGTGGTGAAGGGGTAATTGGGAAGAGAGATTGAAGTTGTTAGGAAGTGTGACATGGGGAAGAGTGTTATAGGTTTAGGAGGTAAGGTGGGAATATGTTAGGTGGGGATCCTGTGGGGTCCACAGATCCTGAGATGATCCTGTGGGGTCCACAGATCCTGAGGTGTCAAGGAATTACATCCCTGCACCAAATAGGCATGCAAAATGCCTTTGTATACCATTCTGGCGTTTAAACGCCGAGGTGATGCACGTTCTGGGCGTTCAACGCCCATGTGAAGCATGTTTTGGGCGTTCGACGCCCATGTGTAGCATATTTCTGGCGTTGAACGCCAGTTCCATGCTTGTTACTAGCGTTCAGCGCCTGCTTTTCTCAATGCACATTCCTGGCGTTCAAACACCAGAATGTTGCTTGTTTCTGGTGTTCAACGCCAGATTCATGCTCTTTTCTGGCATTGAACGACAGCCAGATGCTTCTTACTGGCGTTGAATGCCAGTCTGTCCTCCCTCCAGGGTGTGATTTTTCTTCTGCTATTTTTTTTATTCTGTTTTTAATTTTTATATTTTTTCCGTGACTCCACATGATTATGCACCTGATAAAACACAAAATAACAATAAAATAAAATAAAAATTAGATAAATAAAAATTGGGTTGCCTCCCAACAAGCGCTCTTTTAATGTCATTAGCTTGATAGTGGGCTCTCATGGAGCCTCACAGGTGATCAGGTCAATATTGTATAGTCCAAACACCAAACTTAGAGTTTGGATATGGGGTCTTAACACCAAACTTAGAGTTTGGTTGTGGCCTCCCAACACCAAACTTAGAGTTTGACTGTGGGGGCTCTTCTTGACTCTGAACTGAGAGAAGCTCTTCATGCTTACTCTCTTTTGTCATAGAGGGATGGCCATGTGCCTTAAACGCAAGGTAGTCCCCATTCAATTGAAGGACTAATTCACCTCTGTTGACATCTATCACAGCTCCTGCTGTAGCTAGGAAAGGTCTTCCAAGGATGATGCATTCATCCTCTTCCTTCCTAATGTCTAAGATTATGAAATCAGCAAGGATGTAAAGGCCTTCAACCTTTACTAACGCGTCCTCTACTATTCCATAAACTTGTCTCAATGACTTGTCTGCCAATTGTAATGAGAACAAGGCAGGTTGTACCTCAATGATCTCCAGCTTCTCCATTACAGAGAGTGGCATAAGATTTATCCTTGACCCTAGATCACATAGAGCTTTTTCAAAGGTCATGGTGCCTATGGTACAAGGTATTAAGAACTTGCCATGATCTTGACTCTTTTGAGATAAACTTTTCTGAATCCAGGTGTCTAGTTCACCAATGAGCAAGGGAGGTTCACTTTCCCAAGTCTCATTACCAAACAACTTGGCATTCAGCTTCATGATAGCTCCTAAATATTGAGCAACTTGCTCTCCAGTCACATCTTCATCCTCTTCAGAGGAAGAATAGTCTTCAGAGCTCATGAATGGCAGAAGGAGATTTAATAGGATTTTCGTCCTTCTCCTCCTTTGTGCATTCGGCCATATTGATCACCTCAATAGCCTTGCACTCTCCTTTTGGATTCTCTTCTGTATTGCTTGGGAGAATACTAGGAGGAATTTCAATGACTTTCTTACTCAGCTGGCCCACTTGTGCCTCCAAATTTCTAATGGAGGACCTTGTTTCACTCATGAAACTTAAAGTGGCCTTTGACAAATCAGAGACTAAATTTGCTAAATTAGAAGTGCTCTGTTCAGAATTCTCTGTCTGTTGCTGAGAAGATGATGGAAAAGGCTTGCTATTGCTCAGCCTATTGCGTCCACCATTGTTAAAGCCTTGTTGAGGCTTTTGTTATCCTTCCATGAGAAATTTGGATGATTTCTCCATGATGAATTATAGGTGTTTCTATAAGGTTCACCCATGTAATTGACCTCTGCCATTGCAGGGTTCTCAGGATCATAAGCTTCTTCAGAAGCTGTCTCTTTAGTACTGTTGGATGCATTTTGCCATCCATTCAGACTTTGAGAGATCATGTTGACTTGCTGAGTCAACACTTTGTTCTGAGCCAATATGGCATTCAGAGCATCAATCTCAATAACTCCTTTCTTCTAAGGTATCCCATTATTCACGGAATTGGTTATTTGTAACCATGTCAATTAGTTCTTGAGCTTTTGCATGCGTTTTCTTTAGATGAATTGATCCACCTGCAGAATGGTCCAATGACATTTTCAAAAATTCAGATAGACCATAATAGAATATATCTAATATGGTCCATTCTAAAAACATGTTAGATGGACACCTTTTGGTCAGCTGCTTGTATCTTTCCTAAGCTTCATAGAGGGATTCACCATCTTTTTGTTTGAAGGTTTGAACATCCACTCTCAGCTTGTGATAAACCCCATTTTTAGGGCTTATCTTATGCTTGATTTAGGGGATTTTATAACCTTTTATCCACATTTATTCAATGAAATAGCATGGTTTTGTATATTCTCCTTTAATTGTGCTTAAGAGTGAAAACATACTTTTTAGGCCTTAAAATAGCTAAATTTAATTCACCTTGATTCCATTAGATGCCTTGATATTTTTGTTAAAGTGATTTCAGATTTAGGAGGCAAATATTGGATCAAGGGAATGAAGAAAAAGCATGAAAAGTTGGAGAACTCATGAAGAAATGAAAGAACCGGAAAGCTGTCAAGCCGACCTCTTCGCACTTAAATGATTATAACTTGAGTTACAGAGGCCCAAATGATGCGGTTCCAGTTGGGTTAGAAAGCTAACATCCGGGGCTTTGAAACGATATAAGATTTGCCATAGTTGCTACACGTATGGTGGTGCACACGCGCATAGTACTCGCATGCGCCGTTGCTGCCACCTGGTTCACTTAAAGCAAAACGTGGCCAGCGATTTTAGAAGTCTTGTGGGCCCAATCCAACTCATTTCTGATGCTATTTAAGCCAAGGATTGAAGGGGGAATGAAGATACTTTCATACTTTAGAAGTTAGTTACCATTAGTTTAGTTTAGCTTAGTTTTGGTGGGAAAATTAGTTTTAGAGAGAGAAGCTCTCACTTCTCTCTAGGATTAGGATTAGGATTAGGTTTAGTTTTTAGATCTAGATTTTAATTCATCTTCTTCTACTTCTATCTTCTCAATTCCTTGTAGTTAGATTCATCATTCTTCCATTCCTTTGTTGTAATTTCCTTTATGTTGTTCTTATGCTTTGTTGTAGTTCTACTATTGTTCCTTCCATTTTCTTTCAATTCAATAAGAGGTAATTCATAATAATTGTTCTTCTTTGCTTTTCTATTGTTGATCTCTTGCCTTTGTAGTTAGATCTCTCTTTCCATTCAACTTTTTTTTTCTACCTTGTTCTCATTTTATTTTCTAAGTTTTCCATTTTAATAATGGTGTTGAACTTTCCTACTCAATTATTGAGACTTTCTTACATTATTTTGGTGCTTCTTGACTTGTTTGATATTGTTGGGTGATGAAACTTTTAAATCAATGCTTTATCTTGTATGACTCTTATGTCTTTGTGCATTGATATGACCTTATCTTGTCTTTCATGACCAACTTCCTCTTATTTGAACTTGATGTGCCATATACTTTTCATGCTTCGATTTTACTCTTACATCGAGTATTAGTTAATACGCCATTAGCTTATATTGTTTTTTTTTTCACTTACATGCGTAGCTAACATGTAGTGGGATCCTTACTCTTATTTGGCATTAGCCCCGGCCTACATTCTACTTGTTTTGATATCTTTGTTGTAGGCCTAATTGTCGTTCTTCTTTCCTTCCCTTTTAGGTTGGCCACCAAGAGAGGAGAAAGGAAAAGCTTTTAAATGGGGCAACAAACAAGTCATCCGCACAACCTTTTGAAGGAGCTCATCAATTATAGCAACTCATCCACCTTGCTCTTCTTTGCATGCACCGAGGACGGTACAATCTTCAAGTGTGGGGAGGTCGTCGACCGATCTCCATGGGTAACAATTTCCTTTTCAACACCAATGTTAGTTAGTTGTTGCATTTGCATGATAGGTTGCATGTTAGTTAGAATTTGTACATATTTTACTACCTTCTTCTTATTAGGACTACTTGGTTAGAGTGATGATTTCTTTTCCAAAAGAAAAAAAAAACTATGTTTTTAGGGCACCCTACCAATTTGAAAATTTTTGTTGAACTTGCTTGAAAGAATTTATTTTGGAACATGGTTTTTGAGCTAAGAACACAAGCTTGTGAGATTTGAGCCTAATTGTGTGGTTATATCTTATAACCACTTATCGTCCTTCTTGTGTGCATTATTCTCTTTCTATGATTGTAATCTTTGATTTGTTTGAATCTATATGTCCCATTATTCCTTGTATTCATGCATTTATATGATTGAGGCCATCATTTCATTAGCTCACTTATCCAGACAGCCTTACCTTTTACTCTCCTTTGTTAGCCGATTTTGAGCCTACGCTTAACCCACTTGTTCTTTAATTTAGCACATTACAAGCCTTAAAGCGGAAAACAATGAATGTCCTTTATTTGGATCTTTGATTGGCTTAGGATAGTGAGTGTGAGTGTCATTCAAGAGTGGAAAAACTTTGGGACATTAGTTGGGATAAAAGGGTGTTTGTGTTTTGTATTTTTATATTGGGGAATTGGGTACATACTCATGTATTTATTAAATGTATAAACCTTATGCATTGATGTTCTTGTATATAGTTTGAAAGAAAAAGAAAAATGAAAAGAAAAAGAAATAAAAGTGAAAAAGAAAAAAGAAAAGAAAAAAAAATGTATATAGAAAAAGAAAGAAAAAGAAAAGCAATAAAGGGGACAAAATGCCCCAAAGTGAAGCTCAATAAGAATCAATGCATAAGTGTTGTGAAATGAATAGAAAATGCATGAGTATGTGAAAAAGTGAGGAATGCGTAGTTAGATTAGTACTTAATTGTATAGGTTATTATATAGGTTAGGTGGGAAAGTTTAAGTTAATCAAAGATTCAAATCCTAAGTCCACTAGCCATATATGATCCTACCTTGACCCTAGCCCCATTACAACCTAAAGAAAAGACCTCATGATACATGTATGCATGCATTGAATAATTGTTGATTGTTAGAAGAAAAAACAAATCGTGGAAAGCATGATTAGGAGAGAATTGAGAGAATCAACCCCATACACCGAGCGACTAGAGTGCAAACACTCCCGGTGAGGGTTCGATGCTCAATTCCTTGATTCCCGGCTTTCATGAGCGTTCCTCTCGCAAGTCTATTTGAACTTCATTTCCACACTTGAATTGGTAGGATTCATGAATCGTTATATGATCTTGACCCTACTTGTGCATGTATGGCTTGGAGGATTGATTTATTTTTAACCAAGTAGGTAAAACCATTTTGCATTTAGTTGCATATAGTTTAGGTTGCATATAGTTTATT
>NC_029780.3:54168614-54169630 GCF_000817695.3 Arachis duranensis | reverse complement strand
GCACTTAAATGATTATAACATGAGCTACAAAGGTCCAAATGATGCGGTTCCAGTTGGGTTAGAAAGCTAACATCCGGGGCTTCGAAACGATATAAGATTTGCCATAGTTGCTACACGTATGGTGGCGCGCACACGCCTTTGCTGCCACTTGGTTCACTTAAAGCAAAACGTGGCCAGCGATTTTAGAAGTCTTGTGGGCCCAATCCAACTCATTTCTGATGCTATTTAAGCCAAGGATTGAAGGGGGAATGAAGATACTTTCATACTTTAGAAGTTAGTTACCATTAGTTTAGTTTAGCTTAGTTTTGGAGGGAAAATTAGTTTTAGAGAGAAAAGCTCTCACTTCTCTCTAGGATTAGGATTAGGATTAGGTTTAGTTCTTAGATCTAGATTTTAATTCATCTTCTTCTACTTCTATCTTCTCAATTCCTTGTAGTTAGATTCATCCTTCTTCCATTCCTTTGTTGTAATTTCCTTTATGTTGTTCTTATGCTTTGTTGTAGATCTACTATTGTTCCTTCCATTTTCTTTCAATTCAAAAAGAGGTAGTTCATAATAATTGTTCTTCTTTGCTTTTCTATTGTTGATCTCTTGCCTTTGTAGTTAGATCTCTCTTTAATTCTTGCAATTTATGTTGTTTACTTTTATTGCCTTTTATGTGTTTGTTGAAGTGCCTCTTCTAGATATAGTATAGATTTTGTTCCTCTCGGCCTAGGTAGAGTAATTGGTGACACTTGAGTTATCTAATTTCTTTGTTGATTGATAATTGGAGAGATTGCTAATTGGTTTGGAGTGCACTAAAGCTAGTTTTTCCTTGGGAGTTGGATAGAACTTGTGGCTCAAGTCAATTCATCCACTTGACTTTCCTTTATTTAGTAAGGGTTAACTAAGTGGTAGCAATGAACAATTCTCATCAAAATTGAGAAGGATAACTAGGATAGGACCTCTAATTTTCATACCTTGCTAAGAGCCTTTTATAGTTGTTAGTTTACTTTCTTGCCATTTATCTTTCATGC
>NC_029780.3:54167795-54168510 GCF_000817695.3 Arachis duranensis | reverse complement strand
CGAGGTTTGAATACTTCGGTTTATAAATTTTAGGGGTTTGTTTTAGTGACAAACAACTTTTGTATGAAAGGATTATTGCTTGGTTTAGAAACTATATTTTACAACGAGATTTCATTAGTGAAATTCTAAACCGTCAAAAATCCATTCATCAGCTTGCTCAGCTTTTGAGGAGGAAAGAATTTATCCAAGAAGGCCATGACCAGCTTCTCCCAGGAGTCCAGGCTATCCTTAGGTTGTGAATCCAACCATATTCTAGCTCTGTCTCTTACAGCAAAAGGGAAAAGCATGAGCCTGTAGACTTCAGGATCTACTCCATTCGTCTTAACAGTCTCACAAATCTGCAAGAACTCAGTTAAAAACTGGTAAGGATCTTCAGATGGAAGTCCATAAAACTTGCAGTTCTGTTGCATTAAAGCAACTAGCTGAGGTTTCAGCTCAAAATTATTGGCTCCAATGGCAGGAATGGAGATGCTTCTTCCATCAAATTTTGACGTTGGTTTTGTGAAGTCACCAAGCATTCTCCTTGCATTATTGTTGCTGGGTTCGGCTGCCATCTCCTTCTCTTGTTCTAATATTTCTGAAAGGTTACCTTTAGATTATTGTAATTTAGCTTCTCTTAGTTTTCTCTTCTGATTCCTTTCAGGTTCAGGATCAATTTCAACAAGAGTGCCTTTTTCCTTGTTCCTGCTCATATGAAAGAGAAGAAAACAAGAAA
>NC_029780.3:54166140-54167602 GCF_000817695.3 Arachis duranensis | reverse complement strand
AAGAATTTCGAAAATAATTTTGAAAAAGAGGTTAGTATTTTTAAAAATTAAAGATAAGATAAGATTAAAATTAAAATTTAAAACAAAAAGAATTTTTTGAAAAAGAGATGAGATATTTTTGAAAATTAGAGAGGGAAAAGTAGTTAGGTGCTTTTGAAAAAGATAAGAAACAAACACAAAGTCAAAGAGTTAGTTGAAAAAGATATTAAAATCAAATTTGAAAAGATAAGAAGATAAGAAGTTAGATAAGATATTTTGAAATTAAATTTTTGAAAAAGATAAAATTTTGAAAAAGATATGATAAGATATGTTTGAAAAAGATTTAATTTTTAAATTTAAAATTACTTACTTCACTAACAAGAAACTACAAGATAAGATTCTAGAACTTAAAGATTGAACCTTTCTTAACAAGAAAGTAACAAACTTTAAATTTTTGAATCAATCACATTAATTGTTAGTGAGTTTTCGAAAATAATTTGAAAAAGAATTTAAAAGGATAAGATTTTTAAAATTGGAATTTTGACTTGACTTGTAAGAAATAACTAATTTTAAAAATTTTTGACTAAGTCAACTCAAATTTTCGAAAATTAGAAGAAAATTAAGGAAAAAATATTTTTTTGAATTTTTTTGAATTTTTAATGATGAGAGAGAAAAACATAAAAATGACCCAAAACATAAAAATTTTGGATCAAAACACAAGATGCATGCAAGAACACTATGAATTTCAAGATGAACACCAAGAACACTTTGAAGATTATGATGAACATCAAGAACATATTTTTGAAAAATCTTTGATGCAAAGAAAACATGCAAGACACCAAACTAGAAATCTTTAATGCATGGACTCTAACAAACGAAAAATGCATATGAAAAACAACAAACAACACAAAACAAGAAATCATCAAGATCAAACAAGAAGACTTGTCAAGAACAACTTGAAGATCATGAAGAACACTATGAATGCATGGAATTTTCGAAAATAATGCATAAATTTTAAAAACATGCAATTGACACCAAACTTAAAAATTGACTCAAGACTCAAACAAGAAACACAAAATATTTTTGATTTTTATGATTTTATGATTTTTTTGTATTTTTATTATATTTTTCGAAAATAAAGTTTGGAAAAACGAAAAAGAAAAGAAAAATTTTGAAAAAGATTTTTGAAAAATTTTTGAAAAGAAAATTACCTAATCTGAGCAACAAGATGAACCGTCAGTTGTCCATACTCGAACAATCCCCGGCAACGGCGCCAAAAACTTGGTGGACGAAATTGTGATAAAAGAGTTCCAGGCACTGTTAGAGAAGCTCACAACTCCGTTCAACTTAACCAGCAAGTGTACTGGGTCATCCAAGTAATACCTTACGTGAGTAAGGGTCGATCCCACAGAGATTGTTGGTATGAAGCAAGCTATGGTCACCTTGTAAATCTCAGTCAGGCGGATAATAATTGATTATGGAT
>NC_029780.3:54145907-54165457 GCF_000817695.3 Arachis duranensis | reverse complement strand
GTGAGCTTGGTCTATCCACGAGCTGAGGCTTTTATTGGAGTTGAACGCCAAGTTGTAACGTGTTTCTGGCGTTCAACTCCGGGTTGTGACGTGTTTCTGGCGTTTAACTCCAGACAGCAGCATGTACTTGGCATTGAGCGCCACTTTACGTTGTCAATTCCTGAATAAAGTATGAACTATTATATATTGCTGGAAAGCTCTGGATGTCTTCTTTCCAACGCCGTTGACAGCGCTCCATTTGGAGTTCTGTAGCTCCAGAAAATCCATTTTGAGTGCAGGGAGGTCAGATTCCAACAACATCAGCAGTCCTTTTGTCAGCCTTTTTCAGAGTTTTGCTCAAGTCCCTCAATTTCAGCCAGAAATTACCTGAAATTACAGAAAAACACACAAACTCATATTAAAGTCCAGAAATGTGAATTTAACATAAAAACTAATGAAAACATCCCTAAAAGTAGCTTGAACTTACTAAAAACTACCTATAAACAATGCCAAAAAGTGTATAAATTATCCGCTCATCACTCTCCTTAGCACACACACATCACAGGCATTTAGCTTGTTTTATTCTTTGGACATTAGTGTCCAGCACCTCTTTGGGTCATTAAATGCTTTGTCTCAAAGTAGCTCTTGATGGTGGACTTTCGGTTGGCAATCCCGGGTTAGTTAACCCAAGTTGCCAGGTGATGAAGCACCCCTTAGAACCTAGTTATCCAAGCTGATCTTTGTACAAGAGCATCATAGGCATATATCCAAATCTCAAGTCATTGGTGCCTAGCCTTGTTTATTTCTTTTTGTTTCTTCCTCTTGCGTTTTTTTCTTTTATTATGGACCTCTTTCATTTTGTCAAGTCTCATGGAATGTAAATCAAGTTCATATCTCAAAATCATGCCAAACTTTAGCCTTATTCATAAATCAACTAATGAACCAGCACATACCACCACATAACCTTATTCTATCTTCTATCAAAACAGAACTTCTACTCTTTCTCTATTTCACAATAATTTTTTTCTTTTATTCAAGCATGAGGAACAAAGCAGACAATTCAAGCAAGATGAGGTGATACAAACACTTAAACTAGCAAGCCTAAAGACAAACAAACAGCAATTGAATCATGACTAACAGGACACTAATCAATAGGGACAAAATTGCACTTTCAATTAACACATTTAAGCTACAGGCAGTTAAGTAACAATACAACCTCTTGGAGTCCACTTGTTTCCTCTGTGTCATCATCATTGTTGGCTTAATTGTTTTTCCCTTGTCTTTCCACATGATGATGCATCTTACTCCCCAAGAGATTAAGTAACTTGCTGCAAAGATATTGAAAGTTGCTTGTTCCCCAAGCACTTAAGAAGTGGTTAGCATGCATGTATGCTTGTAATTTTCTGAATTTAAGTTGGTGTGGGAACACCAAACTTAGTTCTTTGCTTATTTCTATATGTAGCAGATTAAATACATGCAGAAAACCTCATGTGCTTTTACTAAGAAAACTAACTGTGAACTAGAAACTAAACAATTGTTAAGTAGCTTCTCTGATTGTTTGGAGTTAATGACTAGTCATAGGAGGGTTGCAATGTGTTTTTAAATGAAATATGTGGTGGAACACCAAACTTAGCATCACACATTCACCCTTGAAGTTCTTTTGTGTGCAACACCAAACTTAGCTCCTTGCAATACAGAGAAATCTACTTAACTTCATTATTGAAATAACTAAGAAAGGAAAACTACCTCTACTTGGGTTGCCTCCCAATAAGTGCTCTTTTAGTGTCATTAGCTTGACATGTTGCTGGTGACTTTCTTCCTCTTCTTCCAGTTTGTCAAGAGGAATGACCTCAGGGGGGAGAAGAGCCAGCTAGTGTCCCCTATCTTGGTCTCTTTTTAGCAAGCTTCCTTTTGTTGTTTGCTTGTTTGAACTTGCTTGTTGGATCAGGGGTTGGATTGCTTGTGGTTGGCATTTTCTTCTTCATGGGTATGGTCAATTGTGGCTTGGTCACCATCCTCTCTTCGGTGCTCTTCCCTTCTTGGACATCAAGACTAGGGTGTTGTGTGTTTGTTTGAGTGTTCTCTTCATCGGAAGCCTTTTGAATTGATGGTTCAATGAACCCTTCCTCTATGCAACTCTATGCTTCACTTGAGTGTGGACTCTCTTGATTGTCTTCCTCCTTTTCTTCTGTATGATGTTCCATTAACTCTTTGGGAGTGATTCTTCATGTTCTTCTGTCACCTCAAGTTGCCTTAGTGGATATGAAATCATAGGCTCATATATCTCCATGACCTCATTCTTCATTGAGCTTTCACTTGATACAAGGGCCTCTTCTTTTTCTTCCTCACTCGCAGATTGTTCTTTATCCTCAATGCTTGGCAATCCTAATTGTTTCCTTATTTGCTCTAAGTGCCCATCCATCTTTTTGAGGAGGATCTCTCATTCTTTCCAAGATTTCTTTTCATCTTCCCTAAGCCTATTAATTTCCTCATAATGTTTTTCAAACATGGACTCATAATTTGAGAATGATAGCTCAAGAGATGAAGACTGGGAATGATTTTATGGATATGTGTGTGTTGTGGTGAATCGTCTTGAGGGATATGGAATGAGTTTTATGAGTGGTGAAATGAATTTTGTAGTTGGTGAAATGAGTTGTATGGATCTTGGAAGGGACTTTGTGTTGAGGCATACTCAAGTGATAAAAAATTTTGACATGAGAAATCAGGAGGTGGGGTTTCACTTGGTACAGGAGCCTCCTCATATTGCTCTTCTACTTCCTCCTTTACACTCAACATTTGGTCTACCATCACTTCCATGTGTTTGAAAGAATTTTCTTATTCTTTCCAGGATTTCTGTGTCTCTTCTCCATATCTTCAAGCATGGACTCAAGATTTGAGAGACTTTGGTTCAGGGAAGCTTGTGTGGGTTGTGAGTTTTAGAAAAAAATTTGTGTTGGGGTATAGTCAAGTGATGAAGAATTTTCATATGAAAAACTGAGAGGTGAGGTTGGACAATTTTGCATGAATGAGTTGAAGTTATGTTCAAGTGATGATGGTTCTTGCTGACTAGAATATGACGCATTAAAATTCCCTTCCCAGCCACAATTTGTGTAGTTGTCATAACAATATGAGTCATGTTGTGGCTCTAGGAGGTATCCCCTTTCACTTGATTGTTCACACTCTTGTTGATATTCCCAGACACCATTAGGATAATGACATACATTATATTGTGGTGATGGGCAATATCTCATGTGATTTGCTTGATCATTTTGTGGTTCTAGAGCATATCCCCACTGAGTGGATTGCTCATAATCTGTCATTTCTTGGTGATATCCTCACCTACCATTAGAATAGTCATTTTGTAATGGTGGGCAATATCCCATGAAATTTTTTTAATCAAAAGATGATGTGAACTTCATTTGAATTTTGTAAAACACAATCACCAATGAAAATTGAAATTCATGTCACAGATGAGAATTTCTTAGTGAGGCAAAAACACAAACACCTTAGTATCAGTAGAAAATAGAAATTAAAAAGAACTTAAATGACAAAAACAAAGAAAATGGTTAATCTAGACTTATCACCCACTTAATCATTGTCGATCGATATCAATCCCTGGAAACAGTGCCAGAAACTTGATGGACGAAAATCAATTCCACACAAACTAACCGAAAAGTGTACCGGATCGTATCAAGTAGTAATAACTCACAGGTGTGAGGTCGATCCCACACGGATTGATGGATCAAGCAACTTTAGTTAGGTGATAAATTTAGTTAAGCTGACAGAGAAGAATCGAGTAGAGATGGATCAATAGAATAAAAAGAAAGCAGTAAATCAAAAGCAATTAAAAGAAACTCAAAGTAATCAAATGAGAAATGACAGAAACAAAGATTCATCAGGGATTAGAGATATCAGAATCCATCATGAATCAAACGGGTCTCAACTTCTCTCTCAATCATATGAATAGATCTTTGGCGGATTGAAATTGATTAGATCCCAATTCCTTGGCAATCCAATCTCTCTAATCACATCAATCTTGCCAATTCCTTGATCTAATTGTCATGAGAAGAGGTTAAGAATTTTCTCTAATCCATAAGCTACACAGACTCTCAAGATCTCAATTCCTCCCGAATGGTGTTGATCAAGAGAATTGTGAGAAACAGAGCTTTAGTTCTAATTTCCATGATTCCCCTTCTGAGGCTCACATGGAAATTCACATATTCAAACCCCCTTACAGCGTGAATGGATCTCAATCAAAACAGAAGTTATTTCTTAGCTATCTAGATGAATTGAGAAGAAGATGTTCATTTAACCATGTGAATTAAAATAGAGCTCCTCCCCCTAATAAATTGGGGTTAATTGGATCATAGCTCAAAGAACAAGAAACTAAATTGCAAGAAAGTATCAGCTAAATATGAACGAAAATGTAAAAGTACAGAAGAACAGAGGTGCAGGAAATTGAAATTGCATAGAAATAAATATGAATTCATTACAAACTAAGAAGGAATTGTAGAAAACAAATCTACACAAAGCTCTCTGGAGTCTCTAATCCTCCAAGAGAGTTCTGGAGTCTCTAATCCTCCAGCCTCTGCTTTCCTACTCCAACCAGAGCCTCTATTAGAGCCAAACTCCCTAAACTCGCCACCTTTCATCTTCAAACATTCTCCTATTTATAGTCTTCTTCTCATCTTCAATTGGGTCTTCAGTGTACTTTGATTTGGGCCTTGGACTTGATTGAAGCAGGTAGGAATCACTCTAGCTGACGTTGACCCTTGCTAAATGTTCATAACTTGCAGGGTGCCATTTTGTAACTGAAATTGGCCTAAACTTTGGTGGCAACGTTTGTGTGAAAACGTTGAGCCCAAACATTGCATGACAGATGAATTCTAGGTGTTGCTAGAAATGTTTGACTTAACGTTGGTGCATGATGACTTGTATCTTTTACCCCTTTTTCTTATCTAAAAGGGCCATAAAAAGAGCATAATCTCATTGAATCAATGCAATTGCATGAACTAAATGATATATATATTGGTACATTACTTTGAAATGGGTTTGTGCTGAATTTTAGGTGAAAAGAGCAACAAAAGGGGAAGAAAATAGCAAATAAAGCTAGGCGTGTGAAGCTGGGCGTGCCACTTGAAGCTCTGGGCGTGGCGCGCCAAGCTTTTGAACCAACTCTCAACAATAGGCGTGCCACTTGGAGCTCTGGGCGTGGCACGCCAAGTTTGTGAAGCCAAGATCTTAAAGAGGGCATGCCACTTGGTGTCTTGGACGTGGCACGCTAGGCTTAAATTCCAGAGGAGTAATATTGAGACCCACTATGGGCGTGGCACGCCAAGAAGTGGCGTGGCACGCCGGGGAATACATCAGCCTGACCTCTTCTCATTCAAATGAATATATCTTGAGCTAAAAAACTTTAAATGAAATAATTCTAGTTCCATTAGAAAGTAAACATCCAGAGCTTTCTAACCATATATAACACTTTATAATGGACACTGGAATTGAGGAAGATATTGACCCTGAAAACACAAGAAGAAAAATACGTCACTGCAGAGCTACCAGCCTGACCTCTTCATCTTTAAAGGAACATAACTTGAGTTGTAGAAGTCTAAATGAGGTGATCTTGGTTTCACTGGAAAGCTGACATCAAGAGCTTTCCAACGATATATAAAACTTTAGAGTGTACATTAAAACAGAAGGTGAAAAGGCCATTATTTTAGCATTGCAAAACCTAGGCGTGCCACTTTATATCGAAGGCGTGGCATGCCAACCCCTTTCATACAATGGGCGTGCCACTTGGAGTCTTGGACGTGGCACGCCAGTTCAAATGGCCAGAGAGGAGATTTTGGTGCATCATTGAAGGCATGGCATGCCAGTTTTGGGTGTATCACGCCAGTTTCACAACATATGGGGCGTGGCACGCCAGAAGTGGGCGTGGCACGCCAAGCTACCTGACAGGCTGACCTATCCACCTTCAAATGGGCATAACTTGAGCTACAAAGATCCAAATGAGTTGATTTTAATAGCGTTGGAAAGCTGACATCCAGAGCTTTCTAACCATATATAATATTTTATAGTGGACATTCATTTTGAGGCCCAACCAACTCCATACTTTCAACATTGCAAAGTGGGTCATACTCCAAAGGGCAAAATCAAGTGGGAGTGGGACTTGGAACCACACGCCGACTTCTTCCTGCAGCCCCCAACCTTCAACCAAGCCCACTCCAACTCTCATTCAAGCCATAATTGTCAACCAATCAAGGCCACAAGAAGCATCTAGAATAGTTTATTTTCATTTCATTGTAATTTGCTTTTAATTTCATTTAATTTTGTAATTTAGGAGAGCCTATATAAAGGCCATAGTTTCATAGAATTGGGGAGCTATCTTTTAGGTTGGACATATTTGGAGGAGTGAGTCTTCGGACCCTCATTCCCACCATTCTCTTCTCCTCTTCCACTTTCTTACTTGTAAATATTTTAGTTATGAATTACTGACTCTTTCCATTGGGAAAAAGAGCTATATTGTTTTTCAATGGATTGATTGTTTTTATTCTTCTTCTTCTTCTCTCCATCTCTCTTTGATTTATTAGAAAGGATTTCGTTCTTCATTCTAGCACTCAATTATCTTGGAAAATAGATTGAATGCAATTGGGTTTTATGGGAACCTTGGAAGAGGAAACATAAAACCATGCTTGAAATTATTTCTCACACTTGAGTAGGATTTGGGTTTTGGTGTTTGGATATGGTGACATATAATCCTTCCTCTACTTGGACCTATGATGATGTGTGTTATAATCAGGGACCATTCTTCATCTCTTCTCATGAGCAATTAGATCAAGGAATTGGCTATTGATCAAGATTTGAGAGATTGAGTCACCAAGGAATTGGGGCTCAATCAATCATGATTGCCAAGTGGTCAATGAGTTGCATGATTGAAGATGAGATGAAATCAATTAATCCGGAGAATGTAATATCTCTTGATCCCAATGTTTATTTTATCTTTCTTTCTTTTATTTACTTTATGTTTATTTACATTTTCTGCACTTTACATTTCCAGTACTTTACTTCCCTTGCCATTTACTTTCTTGCAATTTATTGCTTTCCTTTACTTTTATGTTATTTGCATTTTCTTGTTGTTTATTGGTGCACGAAATTGGAAATCACAATTCTTCACAACTTCGCACAACTAACCAGCAAGTGCACTGGGTCGTCCAAGTAATACCTTACGTGAGTAAGGGTCGATCCCACGGAGATTGTTGGCTTGAAGCAAGTTATGGTTATCTTGTAACTCTTAGTCAGGATATCAATTATAATTATCAGTTGACTTGCAAATGAACAAAGGAGCATGAAAGAATTACTTGTTATGCAGTAATGGAGAATACGTTGGAGTTTGGGAAATGCTTTGTCTTCTAAATCTCTGCTTTCTTCTTGTCTTCGTCTTCACGCACGCAAGTTCCCTCCCATGGCAAGCTGTATGTTTAGTGGGTCACCGTTGTCAATGGCTACCATCCATCCTCTCAGTGAAAATGGTCCAGGTGCACTATCACCGTACGACTAATCATTTGTCGGTTTTCACTCGTGTTGGAATAGGATCCATCGATCCTTTTGCGTCTGTCACTACGCCCAACCCTTGTGAGTTTGAAGCTCGTCATAGTCATCCAATCCCTGAATCCTACTCAGAATACCACAGACAAGGTTTAGACTTTCTGGATTCTCAAGAATGCTGCCAATGGATTCTAGCTTATACCACGAAGACTCTGATTAAGGGATCTAAAAGATACTCATTCAATCTAAAGTAGAACGGGGTGGTTGTCAGGCACGCGTTCATAGGTTGAGAATGATGATGAGTGTCACGGATCATCACATTCGTCATATTGAAGTACGAATGAATATCTTGGATAGAAACAAGCGTGTTTGAATAGAAATACAAAAATAATTGCATTAATCCATCGAGACACAGCAGAGCTCCTTACCCCCAATAATGGAGTTTAGAGACTCATGCCATCAAAGAGTACAAAGTTCAGATCTAAAAATGTCATGAGGTACAAAATAAATCTCTAAAAGTTGTTTAAATACTAAACTAGTAACCTAGGTTTATAGAAAATGAGTAAACTGAGATTGATAGTGCAGAAATTCAGTTCTGGGACCCACTTGGTGTGTGTTGGGGCTGAGCTTTGAGCTTTACACGTGCATAGGCTGTTTGTGGAGTTAAACGCCAGGTTGTAACCTATTTGGGCATTTAACTCCAACTTGCTACCTGTTTCTGGCGTTTAACGCCAGAATAGAACATGGAACTGGCGTCAAACCACAGTTTACGTCATTTATCTTCGAGCAAAGTATGAACTATTATATATTGTTGGAAAGCCCTGGATGTCTAATTTCCAACGCAATTGAGAGCGCGCCAATTGGAATCTTGTAGCTCTAGAAAATCTATTCCGAGTGCAGGGAGGTCAGAATCCAACAGCATCAGCAGTCCTTTTTTAGCCTGAATAAGATTTTTGCTCAGATTCTTCAATTTCAGCCAGAAAATACTTAAAATCACAGAAAAACACACGAACTCATAGTAAAGTTCAGAAATATAAATTTTTCCTAAAAACTAATAAAAATATACTAAAAACTAACTAAAACATACTAAAAACTACATGAAATTACCCCCAAAAAGCGTATAAAATATCCGCTCATCATTTATCATCCAATCGTGCTTGTCTAACTAGGCTAATTAATCAACTATTGCTTGCTTAATCCAATTAATCTTTATGGATATGATCCCACTCAATTGTGGGTTATTACTTGACGATAATTTGGTGCGCTTGCCAAAGAACGGATTCATTACATGTAGGTAGTGAATTCCGAACTCATCAAGTTTTATGGCGCCGTTGCTGGGGATTAATTATGATTAACAAACTACCGGTTGGTTGATTATCTAGATTAGACACTTTTCTTTTGTTTTTGTTCATTTACGTTCTTTTAATTTTCTATTTTCTTTTGCTACTAAGGTGTTTGTGTTATTGCCTCACTAAGAATCCCTCATCTGTGATAATGGGGATTCCAATTTCTTTTGGTGACTATTGTTTGAGACAGAGCATGTTGTAAGTAAAAATGGAGTTTACCTCATCTTTTGATCAATCATATCATATGGGATATTTCCCACCACCACAAAATGATTCAAGTTATTATCCTAATGGTGGCTGGGAATATCACCAAGAAATGGTAAATTATGAGCAATCCACCCAATTGGGATATGCTCCAGGACCACAAAATGATCAATCAAATTTCATGGGAAACTTTCCACAACCACAGAATGACTCACATTATCATACGCATGGTGGGTGGGAGTATCAAGAACATGAAATGGGGTACGTCACAGAGCCACAAATTGGTCCATATTTTGATCACTACTCAACTTGTGGCTGGGGAAGGGAATTTAATGCTGCATACCCCATTCATCAAGAACCATCACCCAGTAATTGTCCAACCTATACATCTCCACAAACTCATCAAAAACCTTCTCTGGAATTTGTATTAGAATAACTTTCTCAGACCCAAGCCTCAATTGTCCATCTCATTGAGTCCTTAAAGGATAAGTTCTTAAGGGAAAAGAACAGAGAAAGGATTAGAGATATGAAAATCTCAAGAAGAAATCAAGAAGAGCACATGAGACAAATAGCACAACAAATTGTTGATGAACCAACTAATGTCTTCCCTTGGCCAAGGGAAGAATATCATGCCATTAGCTCAAAAAGTGGAGAAGTGCTTAATAAGGGTGAAAATGATGAATTAGTAGAGTAAGAGAAAGAGATCTTTGTACCAAGAAAGCTACCATTCCAAGAAGTTCTTGATGAAGAGGACACTCCAACCATCTCACAACACCCAAGTTCTGAAAACAAAGAAGTGAAGGCAATTAACCAAAGCACTGGAATAAGGATTATGACCAAGAAACAATTAGCAATATCCATGAAGAAGAGGTCAACCAAAAGCCATCCCACCCCTATCCCAACAAGCAAGTTTACTCAAGCTAAAAACAAAAGAAAGCTTACTGGGAGGCACTCAAAACAGGGGATATTAACTGGCTCATCTTTCCTCTTGAGGTCATTCCTCTTAACAAACTGGAAGAATAGGAAGAAAGTTGAGAATAACATGTCAAGCTAATGACATTAAAAGAGCTCTTGTTGGGAGGCAACCCAACCGTAGGTAACATTTTCTTTCCTTGCTTAATTTACTTTCAATAATTTGGCATATGATTGCATTCTAAGTTTGGTGTTGCTATGCAATAATTTAATTTTCAATCTTCACTGGGAACTTGCATCATTCTAAAATGAAAGTGTCATACTAAGTTTGGTGTTGTCACTTACCTTTCATACAAAGTACCATGCATACACCACTTATTCATGCAATCACATTACCTCTGTTTTTCTTGTTCCCTTATTGTGATTCTTAATTTTGCTTGCCTGAAACACATGTACTACTAACACTCTATTGTTTAAGACATTTATGACCCATCATAAACCCCATTACCACTGTTTTATTTGTTACTTGAGGACAAGCAATCATTCTAAGTTTGGGTGGAAAGAGGAAGAATAGGAGGAAAGTGACAACAACAATGAAGATGAACTACAAGGTGGTAACATTCCTTTTTCCTCTTATTTGTTTCTAGTACATTTAAATTGCATGATTGTCTTCTATTTTCTCTATATGTATGTGTGTTGTGAATAATAAGCTTAGCTTTATTGCTGAATTGTAACATGTGCTATGGCATTATGACTACCATCTTGAGTTTTGTGAGTTCAAAAGCAAATAAGTATCATGATCATAAACAAACAAGGTCATAAAAGAAGAATTTAGCATGAGCTTATAAGTATTGGGAAGCTAGCATGACTATTGTTGCTCAATTACATTTTAATAACCACATGGAATTCTCCTTAAAGCACCAACTTCTCTTCCTAGACCCACACAATTTGGTTCTACACCAACCATCAGTATTCCACTTTGAGCATACAACCGTCATGAACTTAGAGTGATGTTTCCAACCACTACATAAGTCTCTCTCACTCTTAACTCCACAAAGAGCTCTAAGTTGACCATCATTTTCAATCAAACCATACTCAAGTGAGAAGGTAAAGCTTAGGAATAAGAATTTTACCCACTTGAATGTTGTAAGGAGTGATGGTGACTTAGGAAGGGGGACCTCCCCACACTTAGCCAATGCAAGATCCGTTCTCTTGTGCTCTTCCTTCGCAACTTTCACCTCTTCTTTAGTCTCTACATCAAGCTCCATGGAAGAAGATTCAATTGTAGAGAGGAAGTCTTCAATTATTGAATCTCTCTCTTGATCAATCTTTTCAAAATCTTCGACCATGATTTGCTTAGGAGGTTGCACACCCTTCTCAACATCAATATCAAGGGAGATGGTCAAGGTGGACAAAAAATCACTAATGATGGAATCCACTTCTTGATCAATTTCCCTCAACTCATTATCCATTTTCTTAACATTGATAACCTCAACTTCCTCCACTTGATGCAAATCTTGCTTCAACTCCTCTTCTTAACCTTGGAGTTTTGAATTCACTCCCTCACTAAGCTCTTTGATTACTTCTCAACATTCAACAATGGTAGTGCTTTGATCGCATAGGCTTAGGCAGAAGGAGACTATATTGTGAATAGCTTCCGCCAAGGTGGCTATCTTGGCTTCTAGCTCCTTGAACTCCTTTTGGTTCTCTTCTTACCTTTGGATGTAAGAGCTAATATATCCTCGGAGAGAATCATCCATGGGGGTGGTTAAAAAGAGGGTTCATTGTTTGGGAAAGAAGTTTCATAATTGGAAGTTGGTTCATCTTGGTAAGGGTATGGAGGTGGCATATATCGAGGTAGTTCCTGAGAGTAATTGTGTTGGAATGGTGAAGTTTCAATGTATGGTTCATATGGCTTGTAAGGTGGTTGGTATGGTGGATAAGGATTAGGGTCATAATGAGGTGTTTGGTGGTAAGGGATTTGTGAGTAAAGTGGATCAAAATCATGTTAAGGAGGTGGTTCATAGGCATATGGTGGTGGTTGTTGACAATCACAATAAGGGTCACCACATCCATTAGATTCATATGCATTAGGATTAGAGTTATACCCATAGGAAACTGGAGGTTGTGGTTGCCAAGAAGGTTGATCAATCCTTTGAGGCTCCTCCCATCCTTGATTGTTCCATCCTTGATGCATGTTGTCATTGTAGTTCCCATTTTCTACAACATAATTTGAGCCAAAATCATAGCCAAAGGGATGAGAATTCATAGTAGAAAACAAAAACAAAAGCTAACAAAAATGAGAACAAAGTCCTAAACCTAACAAAAACCAACAAATAAGCAAAAGACAAACATATCACATATTCACAATAGCCAATAACTGATGATTGGATTTTTGACGGTTTAGAATTTCACTAATGAAATCTCGTCGAAGTATAGTTTCTAAACCAAGCAATAATCTTTTCATACAAAAGATTGTTTGTCACTAAAACAAACCCCTAAAATTATAAATCGAAGTATTTAAACCTCAGGTTGTTATTGGTTAGAGGTATGCTTTGGGGTTTTTGGAATAAGAGACAAGAATTGTAAATTGCAAAGGAAATGAACTAACAACTAACAAAGCTCTTGGCAAGCTATGAAAACTAGAAGTCCTATCCTAGCTATCCTTATCAATTGTGATGAGAATTATCCATTGCTCCCACTTAGTTAACCTCTAACCATGGAGGAAAGTCAAGTGGATGAATTAACTTGAGTCCAAAAGTCCTAGCAAACTCATAATGAAAGGCTAGCTTTAGTGGCATTCAAATCAATTAGCAACTTCTAATTGTCAATCAACAAAAGAATTAAATAACTCAAGAGTCACTAATTACTCAACCAAAGCTAAGAGGAACAAAATCTAGCTCATAACTAAAAGAGGCATTTCATCAAACACATAAAAGCGAATAAAGGTAAACAACATAAATTACAAGAATTAGAGAGAGATCTAACTACAAAAGAAAGATATTAACAATAGAAAGGCAAAACAATTATGAAACAACAAAGAATTTACCAATTGCATTGAAGAATAAATGTAGATCTACGAAAGAAAGTTCATAAACTACAACTAACAATAGGAAGGAATTACAAGAGAAGTAGAATGCTACAACTACAAGAGAACAATTAGGGATGAAAGAGGAAAATTAAGAGAGAAGAAGAAGAAGTAGATCTAGATCTAAACCTAATCCTAATTCTAGAGAGAAGAGAGAGCTTCTCTCTCTAAAACTAAATTTTCCTTCCAAAACTAAACTAAAATTAACTAAGTGTCTAAAGATGAAAGGTATGTTCATTCCCCTTCAATCCTGGGCTTAAATAGCATCAGAAATGAGTTGGATTGGGCCCACAAGGCCTCTAAAATTGCTGGCCCCGAGTTGCATTAAGTGAATCATGTGTAACCATCGGTGCGTACGCATAAAGTGCCTGTACGCGTCCCTATACATGATGCAACTATGACAAATATTATATTATTTCGAAGCCCCAGATGTTAGCTTTCCAGCACAACTAAAACAGCCTCATTTGGATCTCTATAGCTCAAGTTATGATCGAATAAGTGCAAAGAGGTCGGTTTGATAGCTTTTGTGATTTCTTCATTTCTTCATGAGTTCTCCATTTTTACATGCTTTTTCTTTCATTCCCTCAATCCAATCTTTGCCTCCTAAACCTGAAATCACTTAGCAAACACATCAAGGCATCTAATAGAATCAAGGTGAATTAAATTTAGCTATCTTAAGACCTAAAAAGCATGTTTTCACATTCAAGCACAATTAAAGGAGAATTTACAAAACCATGATATTTTAGTGAATAAATGGGAGACAAGTTGACAAAACCTTCTAAATTCAACACAAGATAAACCCTAAAAATGGGATTTATCAATAACATAACACCATTGCAAATCCCTGGCAACGGCACCATAAATTTGATAAGCGAGGAATCGTGTTAGTTAGGAATTTCTCTTGTAGAAATAAGAACTTCGTTGTAAGCATAGCTCCAAACCAACAGACAACTCTTGCATCAAATTTAATTTGGTTTTGTCACAAGTACAAACCCTAAATAAGAATTAACTGAAGTATTTAATCTCTGGGTCATCTCACAAGGAATTGCAATGAAGTGCTCAATTATTGGCTATGAAGAACAAGGGGTCTAACTTTATGTTTTGGTAAGAAAGTAAATGGCAAGAAAAGTAAATGAACATTAACTAATGAAAGAAAGGAAAAATACTCTTGACTAGACATAGGTAATTGAGATCACCATCCTTGTCTACAAATCATATATTGACAATTATGAGGAACCAAGCTCATTAAGTCTACCTCCAAGAGATTTAAGTACGTAATATCTACTCCTAAGTCTGAGGTACATCAAATGGCTTGATCAACATCAACCCATAAGTCCCATCCTATCTACTAATTAGATTAGTAGTGGGTTAGTGTCAATGGGTATCAAATTGATCACCAAGGGTTCTCAAATCACAATTTCATTGAGACCCAACGACTCAAGGTCACTCAATTCCCTTAGCCTAGGCCAAGAGTAAAGAAAACTACTAAAAAACTAGAAAAAACATTTCATCAAACACCTAGAGTGCAATGAAAGTAAACATCACAAATTGCAAGAATTAACATAACCCACAACTAACATCAACAGGAAATCAACGATAACAATGGAGATAACATAAAAGAGACTTGGAAACATAAGATTGCATTCAAAGAAATAAAGATTCAACAATGGTTTATCAACATAGAAGAGAGCAAAATAAGAAATTAACAAGTAAAACTATAAGATCAAAGATGTGACATCAAGAAATTAAAAAAAGGGAAGCTAAATCAAAAAAAGAATCAAAAGTTGGATCCAAGAGAATTTGTCCTAAACTACCCTAAATTCTATAGAGAAGAGGGAGCTTCTCTCTCTAGAAAACTAACTAAAGGCTCATCATGACTAACTAAGTGCTCTTCCTTTGCTCTAGCTTGAATTCTGCATGAAATAGTCTCAGAAATCAGTTGGATTTGGGCCTAGGCAGCTCAGAAATCGCCCCCAGCGTTTTGCCTTTAAGTGAGTCACGTATGGACCTCAACACGTACGCGTCTGATAAACCCCGTTTTGACGGTTTGTCTTGTATTGATTTTAAGAGATTTTAATTCCTTTTACCCTCATTTATTCAATGAATTAGCATAGTTTTGTGATTGTCTCCTTATTTGTGCTTAGATGTGAAAACATGCTTTCTAGACCTTAAAGTAGCTAAATTCAATTCACCTTTGATTCCACTAGATGCCTTGATATGTTTGTTAGTGATTTCAGATTGAAAAGGCTAGGAATGGATCAAAGGAGTGAAGAGGAAATCATGCAAAGTGGAGAAATCATGAAAAGTCAAATTAGTTGAACTTGCCCATGGACGCGCGCGTGCACCTGGCGCTTGCGCGCACCTTGCGAATTACCCCATGGATGCATACGCGTGATGTGCGCGTACACGTCGGTATTGGTTTATGATTTTTTAATAAAAACGTGGCCAACGAATTCTCAAGGGTTGTGGGGCCCAATCCCAACCAACTTTGGCGCCTAAACTGCTATTTAAAGCCAAGGATTGAAGAGCAAAGGGAATTCCAATCATTACACACTCATTAGGATTGGGACATTAGTTCATTCCCACTCATTAGGATTAGTTTAGAAGTAGTTTCTAGAGAGAGAAGCTCTCACTTCTCTCTAGGATTAGGATTAGGATTAGGTATAGTTCTTAGATCTAGGTTTTAATCTTTGTTTTCTTCCACTTCTATCTCTCAATTCTTTGTTGCTACATTCATCTTCTTCTATTCTTTTGTTGTAATTTCCTTTATGTTGTTCTTATATTTTGTTGTAGATCTAGTATTGTTCCTTCTACTTTCTTCCAATTCAATAAAAGGTAATTCATAATAAATGTGTTTCTTTTAATTGTTGTTGTTAATTCCATTCAATAATTGTTGTTAGATTTCATTCTTGTTGTCAATTAGAAGATAACTAGGATAGGACTTTTAGTTCTCATATCTTGCCAAGAGCTTTGTTAGTTGTTAGTTTATTTTCTTTGCCATTTCTATTTCTTGTCTAAAATCTCAAAAAACCCCAAAATAACTCATAACCAATAACAAGACACTTTATTGTAATTCCTAGGGAGAATGACCTGAGGTTTGAATACTTCGGTTATTAATTTTAGGGGTTTGTTACTTGTGACAAACAATCTTTTGTATGAAAGGATTATTGCTTGGTTTAGAAACTATACTTTACAACGAGATTTTATTAATGAAATTCTAAACTGTCAAAAATCCAATCATCAAAAACAATTTGTGGTCATGATTGAGGAGGATAACTAGGATAGGATTTCTAGTTCTCATATCTTGCCAAGAGTTTTGTTAGTTGTTAGTTTATTTTCTTTGCCATTTGTATTTCTTGTCTAAAATCCCAAAAACCCCAAACATACCTCATAACCAATAACAAGACACTTTATTGCAATTCCTAGGGAGAATGATCCGAGGTTTGAATACTTCAGTTTATAAATTTTAGGGGTTTGTTACTTGTGACAAACAATCTTTTGTATAAAAGGATTATTGTCTCAAGGAATTCATCACTCTTATTGGCAACAACCTCCGGACATTTATAGGTATAATTCTCATCCTAATGCATGTCAATTCAATAGCTATGGTGACTACTTTTATGATAATCAAACACCACCATATGCCTATGAACCTTATCCTCAACAAGAACCTCAACCATACTCACAAGCCTCTCCATACCAAGCACCTTCCCATAATCCATATCCACCATATGACCAATTACCCATACCATATTCTTATGACCTTTATGAGCAAAAACCTATAAAACCACCACAACTCTATCATGATTATTACCAAGAACCACCTCAATACTCACCATCTCCATAATTCTACGAAGAAGAACCACCTTCCTACCATGAACCCTCTCTCCAAAATAATGAACCTTCTTACTCACCCCAAACCCCAATAGACGATCCTCTCACTTTGTTACTTCAAGGACAAGAAGCCATGAAGCGGGATACACTTGAGTTTGTGACCAATTTAACCAAGGTGGTGCACACTTTAGCCCACCAATGTTTGAACACCCAAGGTACTTCCATGACCACATGTGGAAAGTCAAAAGAAGAGCAAAGTATGAAGGAGAAATTGGAAAATCCGGTGGAGAAGGAGGAATCGAATTTTGTGTTGGAACAATTGGAGGAGCCTATGATCAGTGAAGAAAAGGAAGAAGTCGTTGAAGATTTAGGAGATGTTGAAAGTCCAAGGGAATGTAGCACCATGGAGCACTCTTCCAAAAAGCTAGATATTGATGTTGAAGAGGGTGCGCAACCTCTAAGGCATATCGTTGTTGGAGACTTGGAAGATGTTTATCAAAAGATGGATTCAATCATAGATGAATTTCTATTTACAATCAAATCCTCTCCCATTGGACATGGAGTTGAAATTATAGAAGAGTGTGCACAACCTCCCATACCCTTGGTGAGCAATGCGAAAGAGAGTGAATCGAAAGAGAGCTACCAAGAGGAAAAAGTTGGCATGGTGTATATTGAAATTGAAGAATATGAAGAGGTTGATCAAGAGATGGATTTATTCATCAATGAATTCCTATCCAAAATTGAATCACCTCCCATTGGGCAAGAAATCAAGGTTCTTGAAGACAACACCAAGCCAAGTGATGAAAGGAAAAAGATTGAAATTGAAGAAGCTAGTGAAGAGGTGAAGATAGTCAAGAAAGAGCACGAGGGAATGGAGCTTGCAAGATCATTGAGACCACCCCTTCCCAAGTCACCATCCAACACCACAGTCAAGTGGGTAAAACTCTTATCGCTAAGCTTTAATTTCTCACTTGAATATGGTTTAATTGAAAATGATGGTCAACTTAGAGCTCTTTGTGGAGTTAAGAGTAGGAAAGAGTTGTGTAGTGGTTGGAAACGTCATTCTAAGCTCATGATGGTTGTAAGCTCAAAACTCATGAGCAATGGTTGGTGTAGAACCAAATTGCATGGGTCTAGAAAGTTGTTTGGAAGCTTCTTTGAGAATTCCAAGGCCATGCCACCCGGATGGAATAATGATGACCAACTCAAGGACGGGTGTCAAAACAAAGTGTGGGACCCCAGATCGCACAAGGAAAATCGAATTTGGGAGCTCATAGCTTGTGCGAAACTCCATCAAAGCTTGAAGATGTTAAAATTGAAGAATGGAGCTTATTGGAGATTCAAGCATTGGTGGATGTTCAAGGATAGCTTCAAGCACAAGCCACCTTGAGAGGAGCTCCCCATAAGTCCAACTTAAGGACAATAAACAAAAGTGCTAGGTGGGAGACACCCCACCATGGTAAAATCCTTTCATTTTCTCTTTTGTACATATTGATAGAATTAGTTTAAATTCATGTTTTGATTAGTTAGTTGAGTATATTTGGTAGTATAATATGTTAAATAAGTTTTTATGGTGTTTTGGTAGCTGTTTGGAGGTTTGGAATGCCTGGATTGGTGCAAAAACATAGCAAAAATTTTTGAAAAATAGAGCACCAACCACGCGTACGCGCACTGCGTGCGTACGCGTGCATCAAGCATTTTGGACCATCTGCGCGCGCGCGCAATGCGTGCGTACACGTGGATTGAGAAGTTCCACCTTCCATGCATTTTCCAGAGAGTTGTGCCTGCGCCACGCCAACGTTGTGCCTTTGGCACAAACCTATTCGCGCGCACGCGCACATGACGCGTGCGCGCCACTCTCAGAATAATCCTTCGATGCAGACGCACCCTGTACGCGTACGCGTCGAGTCCATTGCACCACAACCCACGCGCGCGCGCCATGTGCGCGTACGCGCGGATCCCCTTTTCTCAACACTTCTCTTTTCCTCCCTTCTTTCCATTTCTTTCGTTCTCCTTTCTTCTTCCCTTCTTCTACCCCTCATCCAACACTTCCAAACACCATTGATAACCATTTATTTTAGTTAGTTAATTAGTTAGTAAGGTAGTCAATTAGTTAGTTTTAGTTTAGTTTTCATTTCATTTTTCTCTCTTTCCATTATAAGCGTTGGATTATGGATTTTGCTTACCATATATTGCTGCTTATTACTAATTGAATGCTATCTTAGCATAATTGTTTTAAATATTCTTTGTTGGATTCTATCGTTGAGGTTATATTTTGCTACTTGGTTTTGAATTTTTTTTATGCTTACCTTTTGAAGAATACCAAGTGATGAAATTTGCCTTCAAGCTTGTAACTCTTCTGGAATTACATGATTGAGCCACCATGTGATTTGAGCCTTATTTTGTGATTAGGCAACTTCTTGATGGATGATGTTGAGTATTTACCTTAATGCATTGTATTTCATGATCATATGCATCCATATACTTTAGCTTGAATGCTTTCATACTTCTTTAATGCTTGTTTTACCTTACAAGCTTACTTAAAGCATCTCAAGTACACTAGGATAAGTGAAGTGCATGCTTCTTTTGTGACATCACTTTTTATGCTAGTGTGGGTTCTAAACCGCGCAATTTAGAATTCA
>NC_029780.3:54136642-54145887 GCF_000817695.3 Arachis duranensis | reverse complement strand
CGATTTTGGGTGACAAGTTTCTAATCCCAACACTTTTGCATTTCATTCAAGGATTTTATGGTTTTTTGCTTGCATTTTCTTATTTTTGCATATGTATACACAATAAGCTTAGTCAAAATAATGAAAATTTTCAAGATTTCTATCTATAGGGCACCAATTGATTTGAGTGGAAACTTTTCATAAAACTTGCTTGAATTATATATATTGTGGATCATGTTTTTGAGCTAAGAACACAAGCAAGTGAGATTTGAGCCTATGGTGTGGTTATATCCTATAACCACTTATTTTTTCCTTCTTGTGTGCATTATTCTCTTTCTATGAATGTAATCTTGGATTTGTTTGATTCTTTATGTCCATTATTTTGTGTATTCATGCATTTATATGATTGAGGCCATCATTTCATTTAGCTCAGTTACCCAAAAAGCCTTGCCTTTTATCTTCCATTGTTAGCCAACTTTGAGCCTACGCTTAACCCACTTTATTCTTAATTTTAGCATATTACAAGCCTTAAAGCGGAAAATAATAAATGTCCTTATTTGGATCTTGATTAGCTTAGGCTAGTGTGTGTGTATCATTCAAGTATGGGAACCTTGGGACATTGGGTGAATAAAAGGATGTATTTTGTATTGCTATTAAATATATTGGGAATTGGGTACATACTCATGTATTGCTCAAGTGTAAAACCTTATGCATTGATGCTCTTGTATATAGAAAGAAAAAAATGAGAAAAACAAAAGAAAAAGAAATAAAAGTGAAAAAAGAAAACAAAAGAAAAAATATGTATATAGAAAAATAAAAGAAAAAGAAAAAGCAATAAAAAGGGGACAAAATGCCCCAAAGCAAAGTGAAGCTCAATAAAGATCAATGCATAAGTGTTGTGAAATGAAAAGGAAATACATGAGTATGTGGAAAAGTGAGGAATGGGTAGTTAGGTTAGAACTTAATTGTATAGGTTATCATAGGTTAGGTGGGAAGTTTAAGCTTATCAAAGATTCAAATTTCAAGCTCACGTAACCATATATGCATCCTACCTTGACCTTTACCCCATTACAACCTAAAGAAAAGACCTCATGATACTTGTATGCATACATGAAGTATATGTTGATTGTTAGAAGAAAAACAAATCTTAGGAAGCATGATTAGGAGAGAATTGAGTGAATCAACCCTAAACACTTGAGCGAATAGAGTGTAAACACATCCGGTGAGGGTTCGATGCTCGACTACATGTTTCCACCTACAATCATCACTCTTCATGCAAGTTTGTAAAAATATTTAATAGCTTAATTCAATTGTGGATTAGACTTGCTAGTCCTTAGCCCTTGTGCATATATGCTTCTTGGGAAATGATTTATTTTGACCAAGCAATTGCATTCATCTAGATAGTTGTATATAGGTAGATTGCATTTAGTTAGTTTCCATTTGAATAAACGCCATACCCTCACTTCATTCTTGGTTTAAGCATGAGGACATGCTTGGTTTAAGTGTGGGGAGGTTGATAAACCCCGTTTTGACGGTTTGTATTGTATTGATTTTAAGAGATTTTAATACCTTTTACCCTCATTTATTCAATGAATTAGTATAGTTTTGTGATTGTCTCCTTATTTGTGCTTAGATGTGAAAACATGCTTTCTAGACCTTAAAGTAGCTAAATTCAATTCACCTTTGATTCCACTAGATGCCTTGATATGTTTGTTAGTGATTTCAGATTGAAAAGGCTCGGAATGGATCAAAGGAGTGAAGAGGAAAGCATGCAAAGTGGAGAAATCATGAAAAGTCAAAGAAGTTGAACTCGCCCATGGACGCGCGCACGCACCTGGCGCTTGCGCGCACCTTGCGAATTACCCCATGGACGCGTATGCGTGATGTGCGCGTACACGTCGGTGTTGGTTTATGATTTTTTAATAAAAACGTGGCCAACGAATTCTCAAGGGTTGTGGGGCCCAATCCCAACCAACTTTGGCGCCAAAGATGCAATTTAAAGCCAAGGATTGAAGAGCAAAGGGACATTAGTTCATTCCCACTCATTAGGATTAGTTTAGAAGTAGTTTCTAGAGAGAAAAGCTCTCACTTCTCTTTAGGATTAGGATTAGGATTAGGTTTACTCCTTAGATCTAAGTTTTAATCTTTGCTTTCTTCCACTTCTATCTATCAATTCTTTGTTGCTACATTCATCTTCTTCTATTCTTTGGTTGTAATTTCCTTTATGTTGTTCTTATATTTTGTTGTAGATCTAGTATTTTTCCTTCTACTTTCTTCCAATTCAATAAAAGGTAATTCATAATAAATGTGTTTCTTTTAATTGTTGTTGTTAATTCATTGCAATAAATGTTGGTAGATTCTATTCTTGTTGTCCATTTGCTTTGCTTTTCTTTTGTGCCTTCCAAGTGTTTGATGAAATGCTTGGTTGGATTTTAGTATAGATTTTGTTCCTCTTATTTGTTATCACAATTGAGGAGGATAACTAGGATAGGACTTCTAGTTCTCATATCTTGCCAAGAGCTTTGTTAGTTGTTAGTTTATTTTCTTTGCCATTTCTATTTCTTGTCTAAAATCTCAAAAAACCCCAAAATAACTCATAACCAATAACAAGACACTTTATTGTAATTCCTAGGGAGAACGACCCGAGGTTTGAATACTTCGGTTATTAATTTTAGGGGTTTGTTACTTGTGACAAACAATCTTTTGTATGAAAGGATTATTGTTGGTTTAGAAACTATACTTGCAACGAGAATTCATTTGTGAAATTCTAAACCGTCAAAAATCTAATCATCAGCATCGCCTGGCAATTTTCCTATCCACACGTACGCGCCATGTACGCGTACGCATTGCCATGCAACGTCACTTCCATGTGCGCGCGCCTGGTGCTGTGCACGTCCATTGATGCACTCCCAATCCTTGTTTTCTCATGCATTCTCCACTTTGCATGCTTTTCTCTTCACTTCTTCCATCCAATACTTGCCTTATGGACCTGAAATCACTAACAAACACATCAAGGCATAGAATAGAATTATGGTGAATCAAAATCACTAATTTAAGGGCCTAAAAAGCATGTATTTACACTTAAGCACAAATTGAGGGAGAATTACAAAACCATGCTATTTCATTGAATAAATACGGGAAAAGGTGATAAAATCCCCTAAAATAAGCACAAGATAAACCACAAAATTGGTGTTTATCAGCTGGTGGAGAGCGTAGGCACTTTGGTGCTATCGGAGGCGCTCACTGGCGAGCATGGGCTGCAAGCAGAGAGAAGAGTGCCAGTCCTTAGTGCTGGCGCTCTTGGTCGTGAACGTGTGTGCAAACGTGGATGGAGAGTGCCATGTAGGGGTGGAAAAAGGCCAGGCGGCCTGCAGTCTGGCCTGTGTTTGGCCTGGCCTGGCCTATTATAAAATAGGCACAGGCTCAGGCTCTTTTAAAAGTTTTAATATATTAATATGCCAAGTTCAGGCTTATTAATTAGCCTTATTGGCCTGTTAGGCCTGCCTGGACCTGTTATAACATAATTAAATATATAAATAATTTTTTATTATTATTTCAAGCCAAGCCAAGCTGAATAACAGGCTAGGCCTAGTACTTTATAAAGAGCCTATAGCAAGCTACAGGCCAAGCTCACACCAATTAACTACATGACAGGCCAGGCTTGTTAAGAGCAAAGCCTACCCTGGCCTGGCATGTTTCCACTCATAGGGCCAAGCACTTGGTGCTGGCACTTCTTGGTGTGAGCGCGTGTGTGAAGAGAGTGCCAGGCCTTGGTGCTGGCACTCTTGGTGGAAAGCATGGGTTCAAGTGTGGGTGCGAGTGTGAGATGAGAGAAGAGCGCCAAGGCACTTGGTGCTAGCACTCTTGAGTGGCAAGCGTGGGTGCGAGTGTGAGATGAGCACCAAGCACTTAATTGGTGCTGACGCTCTTGAGTGAGCATTGCCACGAGCGCTGGGGTGAGCACTGGGCCTTCTTGATGCATGACGCTCTTGGATGAGCACTGGGCGAGCGCTGACCTTGTGATGCATGGCACTCTTTGTGGTGAGCGGTGGGCGAGCGTTGTGGCTTGGGTGACTGTGGGTGTTGTGTGAGTGATGAGCGCCAAGCACCTGGTGCTGGTGCTCTTGGGTGAGACCGTGGAGTGTTAAAGTGGTGTTTGGCGCTCTTGGTGGGCACTCTCGTGAGAGCGTTGAGGGCGAGCGTGTAAGCTCCAGGGGAGTGCTGTGCTTCCACTAAGCGCTGGGATGTGAGTGTGGCTTCTTGGGCTGGTTCTTGCTTGTGCAAACTTGCATGAGTGGTCAATTAATCTCCTCTAATCTATATCAAACGCCATTGTCAATGGTGTTTTAGTATGAACGAGGATGAAGCTCACAGAATCCAATATCCCTTTATTTTACTTAAAGTGACATAGACAATGTCAGATCTTTCAGATTGGAGAATGAAGCTCAATATTCTAGCCTTAGCGCCATAAAAATCTCATTACTATGATTAACAAGATTTTATGTCACTTATCCCAATTAGCCCAGATAAATTATTGGTTTAGGTGATGTAGTCTCAAGCTATAGCTCAATACTATCTGGGTCAAGACTTGCAAGAACTCATGTAGAATAAGGGGTCATACTCTTGTTCCACCCCAGATTCATTAAAATGAAGAATGACAATACATCGTATAATAGAACCAAACATATATTAAAGGAGAAAATTAATAATATTAATCCATAGGACTAGCAGAGCTCCAAACTTTAACCTAAGAGGTTTAAGTCCTCATGAATTACAGAGAAAACCTAGATATCTGATAGTGAAGAGTTCGATCCATAAACCTAAGCGATCTCCTCTATATATAGGAGATGCTATCCCTAAAAGATGTTAATTTAAAATTAAAAAGTACAAAGATAAGACTACATAAGCTAAGGAGTGCTAAAATCCACATTGAGCCCACTTTGGTCATGTGCTTCGTCCAAGCCTGGCATTCAACTTGGAGAACTGGCGTTGAACGACAGTTAAGGGGTGAATGTTCTGCTCCCTTGGTCCCTTGGTGGCATTGAATACCAGCTTTGGGCATTCAACGCTAGGCTTGGTCCTTCTTGGGCGTTGAACTCCAGATGTGGACGTTCAACGACACTTTTGGGGCATGATTATGGAAGAGAAGTATAGACTATTATATATTGTTGGAAAGCTCTAAAAGTTATCTTTCTAACTCCATTGAGAACGCATCCATTGGATCTTTGTAGCTCAAGATATTCTCATTGGAATGCACAGAGGTCAGGATTTGACAACATCGGCTATCCTTTCTTCGTCTTTGAACAAGGCTTTGCCAAATTCGCAAATTTCGCCCTAAAATTCCCTAAAATCATAAGAAAAACACAGAAACTCAAAGAAGCACCCAAATATGAATATTTTCACTACATACTAAAACTAAATAAAATATACATAAAATATAATTAAAATGCTAGGAAAATGCAATGAAAAAATGTATAAGATATCCACTTATTAGTTGGGTGCCACCTAGTGGAATTGGGTACTAGCCCTATATTCTTCCTCCCAGTGCACGAAGGCAGTGGACTTCAAGTCTTGGAGCCAGGCACCAATCCTTGGAGCCGGGATCAGGATTTAGGTGCGCAACTTGGTGTCATAGGCACTGGGCTTGTCTTCTTTGAGCCTCACGCCACCAAGCTTTGCATTTTTGTTGATTTTTATCCTATTTTGCTTACTTTTCACCTGAAAATACAATTATTCTAACTCAACTCCAAAGATATGATTAGTTATCAAAACATCACTAAAACATAAGAATTTGATTCAAAAACTAAGAAAATTGATGAAAAAAGGCCTAAACAGTGGCTAAGATGACATGTGATCACAATGTTATTCGGGAGAGTGATGAGGGAAAAATGATTCCACACAAACTAACTGGCAAGTGTATTGGGTCACATCAAGTCATAATAACTCACAAGAGTGAGGTCGATCCCACATGGATTGATTAGATTAAGCAACTTTAGTTAAGTAATAAATTTAGTTAACCTAATATTGATGAATTGGATTGTCAGAAAGTAAATTGCAAGGAATCTAAAGTGTAGAATGTAAATAGACAGGAAAGTAAATGACAGAAAGCTAAATTGACTGAAACTTAAAGTGCAAGAAACTAAAGAGAACGGAATCTTAAAGTGCAAGAAGAGTAAATGACTGAATCTTAAAGTGCAGGAATTAAAAGTCCAGAAATATTAAATAGCAAAGAAACTTAAACTGCATGAATAGAAAAAGGATTCAGGTGCTGCAAATTAAACCAGAACTAGCAGCAAGTGCAGATGAATCAAAGTGAAGGAAATTCAAAGAAAAGGATTCATCAGGGATTGGAGATACTATAATCCTTCATGAATCAATTGAGTCCCAACTCCTTTCTCAATCATATGCATTGATCTATTGCAGATTGAAATTGATTGGATCCCAATTCCTTGGCAATTCAATCTCTCTAACCACAATCAATCTTGCCAATTCCTTGATCTAATTGTCATGAGAAGAGTTAGACCATATTCTCTTATCCATAAGCCACACAAATTCTCAAAATCTCAATTCCTCCCGAATAGTGTTGATAATGAGAATTATGATGGATAGAGCTTCAGTTCTAATGAAGGTGATTCCCCTTCGAGGCTCACACCCACATTTAATTGAGTTAAACCCCCTTTCGGAGTGAATAACTCACAACCAAAATAGAAGATACCCAATAGCTATATAATTGAATTGAGAAAGAGAAGAATTTCATTGATCCATTGGAATCACAATAGAGCTCCTCCCCCTAATGAAATTAGGGTTTAGTTCATCATTGCTCTAGTACAAGACAGGATAGAAAAGTTGCAAAAAATGAAGAAGAACAGAAAATAAACTCCGATCTAGAATTATCCGGAAAAACTTCAAAGAAGAGGTAACATCAAAATTCCCCAAAAGTAAAAGTTTAAAAATCCCCCTAATGAAATTGAATTTTCTCCTATTTATACACTTTCTAATTTGGTCATCCTAATACTTGAAGTGGGCTTTTTGGCCTTTGATGAAATAGATCAGAATGGGTCCTTAGTTAGTGTGGTTGGGAGCTTGCTTCAGGAGAACATAGCGTTCTAATAGTGAACGCTGCATTCATTCACCTACGCGTGCGTGTCCTATGTGCGTGCGCGTCCCTTGCAATGTTGCACCATCGACGCGTGTGCGTACTGCATGCGTGCGTGTCGAAGCGATCTTCTGCTTCAACCATGCTTGCGTGTACGATGCGTGCCTGCGCTTCCTTTGTAGCGTTCATTGATTGAACGCTACGTTCGTGCCATGAACGCTCCTCACGCGTGCTCGTCCTGCGCATATGCGTGGATGGTAAAACTTCACTTCTGCGTTCCAGCATCATGTACGCATTCGCGCCAACCGCCACTTTTGTCACATCAATGCGTGCGCGTCATGCACGCGTGCGCATCGGTGACCAATTTCAAATCCCAACTCTGAAAGTATCGCAGGCATTCATTCAAAGTGAACGTTGCGTTCGTGGCTTGTGAACGCTAATCCCTCACCCTTGTGTGCGCGCCATGTGCGCGTATGCATGGATTTCCAAAGTTGCTTCCCTGCGTGGAGGCATCTTGTACGCGTGCGCGTTGCGTGTGAACGTAGCATTCTTCAAATGAACGTAGTGTTCATCTGCACCTTGTTTTTCTTTCTTCATCTTTGCACCTGTCATCAACTAAACAAGAAATCAAAGTCTCACCAAAATCACAAGATTTTGCATCACTCATAATAATCAACTAAATTATGCATAAATCTCATGATTTTGTATAAAATCAACCATGTTTGATTGAGCCAGGATAAACACAAAATTCCACTCCAATCACTTACTTAGTGTGCAAGAAAGTGCATAAAACCTAATAAAAGCAAAGAAAAATGCAAGTAAAACTAGCATAAGATGACTTGTCATCACAACACCAAACTTAAACCTGGCTTATCCCCAAGCAAGAAAAGAAATATTGCACAAAGGTTCTTTTAATTGGAATGGTTTAAAGAATAACTTGTAATGCCTTGTGAGTGAAGTGACTAAGTGACAGTGGGGTGAACTCAAAATTATATGCTCATGCAAGGGTTTCAGTGCTTACTAGTCCCTACATCTTGGAAGTATTAGATCTTAGGATTTTCATTCAAATGATATCATGGAGATCTCTCTATAGGTAATCACCTTGAAGCAGCTCATGGTTCATGTGTTTTGGCATTAACTCTAAGTGTCATGTCTCGAAGCGGCTCTTTAAATAAGATTTCAATCAATACTCCTAAACCAGTTGGTTTTAAGGTTTTAGGTGTTGAAGCACCCTTAGGATTTACTTGCATGCCCAAGCCTCTCTCTTTGACACAATTCCACCACAAGCATTTAACTAGGATAGCAACTCTTTGAGTTCTTATTTCTTTCTTTTTCTTCCTAGTAATTGATGCTCAGAGCCTTTTGATGACAAGCCATCATATACCCATTTTTTTAAGCTAATTTCACTTGTTTCACTAGTTTTTATGCACTTTCTTGCATCCTAAGTAAGTAATTTGGAATGAAACTGCATAACTTCTTTAAATCAAACAACCACCATTAAATTGATGCTAAATCATGAGGTTTGAGCTAAAATTAATTGATTTTTAATGATTTATAAACCTTATGAGTTTAGAGATACTTTGATTGGTTGTTTTGGTTTCTTGTAGGTGAAGAAAGGAAGAAAAGAAGAAAAACGTGGCTTAAGAAGTGTGACCATGGGAGGAAAAGTGTGGTGCAACATAGAAGGAGGAAGCAAACACTGCCCTCCACAAGGGCACACTGCCCTCCAGGAGAGCAGCATAGTGAACCAAGCTTCCAAAGAAATTCTTCCCTGCCCTCTTCAAAAGCAATATCGGACTCATCAAAGAAATAAGTTCAAGAAAAAAGTTTACCAATGCTTGCCACAAGGTTCGAACTCATGAGCAAGGGGGAGTGGGGGAGCGCTACTCACAAAGGAAAATAAGCCAAAAATTGGCCAAAATGCCCCCAGCCAGTCTCGAACACGGAGGCTTCACTAAGAAAGCAAGGAAGCTGCACCACTTGAGCACTACCCTGATGATGTCCAAGACTTGGCACGCAACATATTTTAAGGCAAGCATGCACGCACATTGCCCTGCTCTCCGCAAGGGCAGGGCAACATCTTGAGCACTCATCACACGCACGAGGCCGCTTGCACAATTTTCCTGCTCTGCCCTACACAAGGGCAGGGCAGCCTCCTGGAAGCTAATTT
>NC_029780.3:54136132-54136486 GCF_000817695.3 Arachis duranensis | reverse complement strand
GGGAAGGAGAATTGATCTCTCTTCTTCCTCGTTCTTGCTTGAGCATTTTTACTTTTCTTGTTTGAGTCTTAGGTGTGAAGAATTGAGGAATTTCTGTCTCAATCTCCATTCAAGATCTCTTTAATTTCTCTTCTGCATAATTGAGTTCAATTACATTTCCTTTACTGCTTCTTCTTTAATTTCTTGTCAATTGCTTTGTGAACTTGGATCTGGGAAGGCAATTGTGGTCTAGACTTTGCTATCTAGTCTCTAGAGTCCTGAGATCCCATTTCCCCTTTTGGTTCTTCTGTGAACCCCTGCTGCAATTTAATTTCCCTTCCTGTTTGAATTCTAGTTACTTCCAATTCATCTTCT
>NC_029780.3:54131786-54136017 GCF_000817695.3 Arachis duranensis | reverse complement strand
GCAATTTACATTTCTTGCATTTTAAGTTACTGCAATTTACATTTCTTGCACTTTAAGTTTCAGTCATTTAATTTCTTGTTCTTTAAGATTCAGCACCTTTACTTTCAATTCTCTTTAATTTCTGCAATTCATCCCTCTCCCTTTACATTCCCTGCTATTTACTTACTGTTGGATACATAATCACTCAACCAATACTTGATTCACTTGACTAAATCAACCACTAAACTAAAATTGCTCAATCCTTCAATCCCTGTGGGATCGACCTCACTCCCGTGAGTTTTATTACTTGATGCGACCCGGTACACTTGCTGGTGAGTTTTGTGTTGGATCGTTTTCCACACATCAAGTTTTTGGCGCCGTTGCCGGGGATTGAATTAGATTGACAATGATTAAGTGAAGTGGAGATCTAGATCAAGCACTTTTTCTTTCCTGTTCCTTTAATTTTTTACTAAGCATACTAAGTGTTTGAATTTTTGCTTAAGCTAACACTAACTTCACTCTAACAATAGAGTGTATAATTTTGGTTCCTGGTTCTGTGTTTATGTCAGGAGGAAGAAGCTATGAATCCACACCTTTTGATCCTGAAACACTTTGGAAGTTGAGAAGAGAACCAAGAAATGGAGGAAAATCCAACAAATCCACAAGTGGGAATGGCCAACGACAATGGTCAGCCCCAAAGGAGAGTATTGGCTTCATATACATTTGCTAATCCAAGGCATTGTGGGAGTAGCATTCTTACCCCAAATGTCGATGCAAATAACTTTGAATTGAAGCCCCAACTCATCACCTTGGTGCAGAACAACTGTTCTTATGGAAGAGGCCCCTTGGAAGATCCAAACCAGCACCTATCCACCTTCCTGAGGATATGTGACAGTGAAGACCAATGGTGTGCATCCTGACAGTTACAAATTGTTGCTGTTTCCATTTTCCCTGAAGGACAAAGCTACTCAATGGTTGGAGTCATTTTCAAGAGAAAGCATCAACACTTGGGATGATTTGGTGAGTAAGTTTCTTGCCAAGTTTTACCCCCCTCAAAGGATCATTCGGTTGAAGACTGAGGTGCAGACATTCACACAATTGGATGCTGAAAATCTATATGAGGCATGGGAAAGATATAAGGCTCTGCTGAGGAAATGTCCACCAGAGATGTTCACTGAGTGGGACAAGCTGCAGAACTTCTATGAAGGACTTACGCTGAAGGCTCAAGAGGCACTTGATCACTCAGCTGGAGGATCATTGCAACTGATGAAAACTGCAGAAGAGGCTCAAAACCTCATTGACATGGTGGCTAACAACCAGTATTTCTTTGCTCATCAAAGGCAACGCCAACTGTCACAAAGAAGAGGAGTGATGGAGTTAGAGGGAGTTGACTCAATCCTAGCTCAAAACAAAGTGATGCAGCAGCAAATTCAGCAACAATTTGAGCAAATGGCCAAAAGAATTGATGGCCTACAAGTAGCATCAGTAAGTTCCACAAGCCAACCAACAACTCCTTGGGGGCAAAATGAAGAAAACCAAGAAGATCAGCAGCAGGAACAACCTCATGTGCATAACCAAAGCTCCGGGCAAAATGAAGTCTATGGTGACACCTACAATCCATCCTGGAAGAGCCATCCAAACATAAGATGGGGAGATAACCACACTCAAAACCAGCAACCATGGCAAAGAAACTCAAACCAAAACAACTCAAGAAACAACCAAAACCACAACCAGCAAAACACTAACCCCAATCTATATAGAAAACCCCAAAACAACCACCCAAATTCTAGCTACTATCCACCCAATAACCAAACCACTAACCAAAACACCTACCATCAACCTTCAACATCTCACAACCAGCCACAAGTGTCACAAGACACTCAAAGAATCTCCAATTTGGAGATATTGATGGAAAAGATGATGAAGCACCAAGAGATAATGATGGAGAAACTCATGAAAAATCAAGAGATGGCAAAACAAGATCAGGAAGCAGCACGGAAGGATCAAGCCATACCAAGTAAAAACCAAGAAGCCTCAATCAAAAACCAAGAAGCTACAAGTAAAAACCAAGAAGCTTCAATCAGAAATCTTGAGAGGCATATGGAACAAATGGCTAAACAAATTGCAGAGATGGGTGAGAAGCAATCAAATGCATCCCCTATTGCTACTCAAGACCACCCAAGGGACAAAGGAAAAGCTACAAAGTGGGAGGAGTGCAAAGCAATCATGATGGAAAGTGAGAAGGAAGCCATCAATCAGAAAGAACACAACAGAAAAGTTTCACAAGAAGAGACAGAAGAAAGAAGTGAAGAGGAGAGAAAGACCAAGAATGCAAAAAGCTCAAAGAAAGATGAGGACATCCTTGAAACACAACTACAAGAGAAGAAAGAAGGGGTGAAGCCAGATATCCCCAAACTTCCATACCCTCAGAGGTTCAAAAAGGAAAACGAGGATAAGCAATATTCAAAGTTCCTGGACATATTCAAGACACTCAGCATCAATATTCCTTTCTTAGAAGCACTTGAACAGATACCATTATATGCCAAATTTATGAAAGAAGTGCTAACAAAGAAAAGACCCTTGAAGGAAGGACAAATTGTTGAGATGACAAAGGAATGTAGTGCTATCCTCCAAAGAGAGTTGCCAGAGAAGAAAGATGATCCTGGGAGTTTTTACATACCTTGCACCATAGGAGATATAACAATTGAGAAGTCATTCTGTGACCTTGGTGCAAGCATAAACTTGATGCCTTTGTCTCTAATGAGAAAACTCCGAATTTGTGAGCTAAAATCCACACGAATACTCCTGCAAATGGCTGACAAATCCATCCAGCAAGCACTTGGAGTTGTAGAGAATGTACTGGTAAAGGTGGGGAAATTCCTTCTCCCAGCTGATTTTATCATCCTGGATATGGAGGAGGACCCTAACACTCCCATCATTCTGGGGAGGCCTTTCCTAGCTACAGGCAGAGCATTGATAGATGTTGAAAAAGGGGAATTGTTGTTGAGAGTGCATGATGAGCACCTAGCATTCCATGTTTTTAAAACCCTGCATCACACCTTTTGATCCTGAAACACTTTGGAAGTTGAGCAAGAATAAGGAATGTCAAGCTAGTGACATTAAAAGAGCGCTTGTTGGGAGGCAACCCAACCAGAGGTAGTTTTCTTTTCATAGCTTTTTCAATAAAAATGTTGAATAATTAAGTATGTATTGCAAGGAGCTAAGTTTGGTGTTGCACACCAAAACAATTTAAGGGAGAATGGAGGATTCTAAGTTTGGTGTTCCACCAAAATCTCATTTAAAAGAACATTCTCACTTCCTGCACAATGCTAGCTCCAAGCAATCAGACAAATTATTCAACTATTTAACTGCTTTTAGCTTTAATTCCATAACCTTTAGCAAGGACACAAGGTTTCACACATGGTTGATTTGTTGCATCAGAGGCTGTGGCAAACAATTAAGTTTGGTGTTCCCACACCAAAATAAATCCAAGAGCCATACTCAATTTATGCATACTAACCATGCACTTAAGGGCTTGAGAAGCAAGCAACTTTTGAGAATTATGCAGGACATGAGTCAACAATTGAAGATATTATGCATCTTAACTCAAAGAGAACACAACAGAAGGAAGAATCACAGGGCTGCAACTTCAAAGGTTGTATCTAAACTTAATCCTTGCTGCTGTGAAGTGTTTTGAATCTGGAAACCATTGTATGTCCTGCTAAAGTGTTTATCTAGTTGCAAGTGGAATTGTTTGTTAAGAATGCTTATTTGCATAAGTGCTTGTCATTCATCACTTAGCTTTAAATTTTGTTTTGTTTCCCATATGCTTGAATAAAAGAGAATGGTTTGAATTAGAAAGTAAATATCCAATGTTGCATAAGTAGAATGGAAGTTAATGGTGGTGTATGTGTTTGATTTAATGCATAACTCATGAAATAATTACTGCATAATATAATTTTCATTGAAGTGTGAGCTAGCTTGCTGTCATAAAGGTTCCTATCAGTAAAGAAAAAGCCCTTGAGAACAAAAAAATAAAATAGAAAGAACAGGAAGAAGAAAAAGCCAATGTGGCAAGAAAAACAAAGAATAAAGGCTGGACACCAATAGCTTGGACCCTAGGACACATGCCTGTGGTGTTCTTGTACTAGGATATGCTTGGACAAGTAAATTCTGAGGGGTATTTCAAAACCCGGTCACTTAGATCAACTGATTTGGGATGGCCAATTGAAAGTCCACAATAAAGAGCAAC
>NC_029780.3:54130198-54131549 GCF_000817695.3 Arachis duranensis | reverse complement strand
AGCCTTCTATCAGAGTTTTGCTCAGGTCCTTCAATTTCAGCCAGAAAATACCTGAAATCACAGAAAAACACACAAACTCATAATAAAGCCCAGAAATGTGAATTTTGATGACAAGCCATCATATACCTATTTTTTAAGCTAATTTCACTTGTTTCACTAGTTTTTATGCACTTTCTTGCATCCTAAGTAAGTAATTTGGAATGAAAATGCATAACTTCTTTAAATCAAACAACCACCATTAAATTGATGCTAAATCATGAGGTTTGAGCTAAAATTAATTGATTTTTAATGATTTATAAACCTTATGAGTTTAGAGATACTTTGATTGGTTGTTTTGGTTTCTTGTAGGTGAAGAAAGGAAGAAAAGAAGAAAAACGTGGCTTAAGAAAGCGTGGCCCAAGGAAAAAAAAGAATGTGGCGCATGGAAGGGAGGAAGCTATACTGCCCTCCACAAGGGCACACACCCTCCAGGAGAGCAGCATAGTGAACCAAGCTTCCAAAGAAATTCTGCCCTGCCCTCTTCAAGAGCAATATCGGGCTCATCAAAGAAATAAATTCAAGAAAAAAGCTTACCAATGATTGCCACAAGGCTCGAACTCATGAGCAAGGGGGAGTGGGGGAGCGCTACTCACAAAGAAAAATAAGCCAAAAATTGGCCAAAATGCTCCCAGCCAGTCTCGAACACGGAGGCTTCACTAAGAAAGCAAGGAAGCTACACCACTTGAGCGCTACCCTGATGATGTCCAAGACTTGGCACGCGAAATAATTTAAACGCACCATGACGCACACTGCCCTACCCTCCACAAGGGCAAGGCAGCATTTCTTGATGCATGGCGCAGCATTTTGGCACGGCCAGGACTTGAGCACTCGGCCAGCAGCACGCACGCACGGGCAGCACTTGGCGCACCATGGCAACTCTGCCCTGCCCTCCACAAGGGCAGGGCAGCATCTTGAACGCCCATCACACGCATGAGGCCGCATGCACCATTTCCTGCTCTGCCCTCCACAAGGGCAGGGCAGCCTCCTGGAAGCTAATTTTTCATGGGCTGAAAATTGGATTAAAAATCCAATTTAATTCATTTCTTCACCAAATCAAAAGCCCATCCAAATTCCAAAATCTAAGAATAGAAAGTGTATAAATAGGAGATAATTTGATGTAATTAGGACCCTTCTTTTGATTTTTGAATTTTTACATTTTGAAACTTCATTATCTCCGAGAGCTTTGAACTGAGATTTGAGAGAATTGGGAAGGAGAATTGATCTCTCTTCTTCCTCGTTCTTGCTTGAGCATTTTTACTTTTCTTGTTTGAGTCTTGGGTGTGAAGAATTGAGGAATTTCTGTCTCAATCTC
>NC_029780.3:54123006-54130086 GCF_000817695.3 Arachis duranensis | reverse complement strand
CAATTGCTTTGTGAACTTGGATCTAGGAAGGCAATTGAGATCTAGACTTTGCTATCTAGTCTCTGGAGTCTTGAGATCCCATTTCCCCTTTTGGTTCTTCTGTGAACCCCTGCTGCAATTTAATTTCCCTTCCTGTTTGAATTCTAATTACTTCCAATTCATCTTCTGCTTTATTAATTGCTACAATTTAATTTCCCTTGCTTAAATTCTGAATTCCCAGTCCTCAACTCCCTTTTTCCATTTAAACAATTTATATTTCTTGCTCTTTAAGTTACTGCAATTTACATTTCTTGCATTTTAAGTTTCAGTCATTTAATTTCTTGTTCTTTAAGATTCAGCACCTTTACTTTCAGTTCTCTTTAATTTCTGCAATTCATCCCTCTCCCTTTACATTCCCTGCTATTTACTTACTATTGGATACAGAATCACGCAACCAATACTTGATTCGCTTGACTAAATCAACCACTAAACTAAAATTGCTCAATCCTTCAATCCCTGTGGGATCGACCTCACTCCCGTGAGTTTTATTACTTGATGCGACCCGGTACACTTGCCGGTGAGTTTTGTGTTGGATCGTTTTCCACACATCACCTTTTGCCATGTTCTTTTGTTTTTTTTCTCTTTCATTTTCTTTTGTTTCTGCTTCTTGGATCAATAAATGTTTGAGAATCTCTACAACATTTCTTTGAATTTTATTTCCTGCCTATGAGCTCCCATGCAAGTTTTCATAAACATGCAACCTCAATACACAATCATACAACTAGAACCACCACTTCTCTTAATCTTTTGCTTGCCTCAAAATAAAAATGTTTGACTCCTCAATCCTTCTTTTCAAAGAAATGTTCTTTTATCTATGCAGAGGGGTACAAGACATAAGTTCAAGCAGATGCAGATGAACAAGCAGACTAGTGCATATCATGAGAACTTAGTCAAAAACATAAAAGTGCATAACATATAAGCTTAATCATAAAATTGCAAAACATGAAACTTGGAAGGCATATCATTTTCAGATGTGCATCTTCCTTATTTACTAAAATTATAAAAGGAACTCCACCACCTTTAATTTTTGTGTTCTTTTCCTTTGCTGGATTCTCCTTTCTTCTTTGGCTCCCGCTTCTTCTTTTTTCTTGTTTCTTGTTATTCCTCAGCTTTAGTAGGTCATCTTCGATCCCAAGATTGGTCTATCTGATCCCAGAGTCCAGCCTCCTTCAACCTTTGCTCCATTCTTTCTACATTTCTCTTAACTCTTTCATTTTGATGGTTGACTAATTCAAGACACTCAATGAATAGTTTGATCTCTCGGTTGATTATTGGCATACCGCAAACTACATAGTTTAGCTTTGCCTGTGTTTCTACATCATATTCTATCTACCTATGCTCTCCAGCTATGTGGTATATGTTCTTCCATTGATAACAATTTTGGAGATATTTCTCTTGCTTAGCTTGTTGTTGGGACAATTTTTCAAATGATTCTTAGAAATACGCATATTGTTCCCTTTGTCGATCCAAAATTCTTGCTTGGAATTCTCTCTGCTGATTCATTATCTTGAGCTGGAAGTTTTCTTGTTGCTCCATCATCTTCAGCTGCCAATTCTCTTGTTCCTCCCGATCCCTCAAGTATTGTTCTTGTTGTTGTTCTTGTGCCCTCATATATTGCTGAAATATTTCTTCAATTGTACTCTGAATTTAGCTTAAATCCATTGTTCTAGGGGCTTGCCCCTCTTCCATTTGTGGTCCAGAGGCTTGTCCTTCTTCTATTTGTGGTCTCCTTCTTCTTCCCTAAGGTCTTCTCTCACTCTTCTCATTAGTGGCACCTTCTATTCTCTACCTGGTGAGTGCCCTTCCATCCTGTACCCAATCTGTGTCTAAATCTTCAAAAAGCACCCCTGTTCTATTGCACAAACGCAATATGGTACTTGGGTGGCCAAGTCTGGTTGACTTGCTATTGTTTTCAGCCATGTCTTGGATGCTGTCTGCAGTCAGTTGAGGGACATTTATTTTTCCTCCTTTGAGTATGCATTGTACCATGATTGGTCTTCCTATGGTAACTTCCGAGGGGTTTCCAGTGGGGAGGATTGATCTCCTTACTATTTTGTACCAACCTTTGGCCTCAGGTGAGAGATCCATCTTTTTAAGTGGCATGGATCCCCGTTTAAATCCCTCACCCAATCTCTACCTTCCAAACATATATCATTTATGAGCTCATCAGGGTCATTCTCACTATTTGTTCTTTCATCAAAACTGGGCTCTCTGAAAGGTATTGTTCTTATTTGCAGAACCCGCATGAATGTGGCTAGATTGAAGTCCACTTCCACTCCCCTCACATAACTTTTTGTAGGAGAGTTTAGTTTTGCTTTGTCTTGCTGCATTTGCATAGAACTCCCTGATAAACCCATATTTCATGGTTTATCTTGTGCTCAATTGAGTAGTTTTTATCTACTCATTACCCACTTATTCATACTATTTGCATGTTTTACATTTTCCCTCCTAATTATGTGCTTTGATTGAAAACATGCTTCTTTGACCTTAATTTTATTAATATTAATTCTTCTTTTATACCATTAGATGCCTTGATATGTGTGTTAAGTGTTTTCAGATATTACAAGGCAGGAATGGCTCAGAGGATGGAAAGGAAGCATGCAAAAGTGGAAGGAATACAAGAAGTTGGAGAAACTACTAAGCTGTCCAGCCTGACCTCTTCGCACTTAAACAGCTATAACTTTAGCTACAGAGGTCCAAATGACGCGGTTCCAGTTGCGTTGGAAAGCTAACGTCCAGGGCTTCGACTTGATATATAATATGCCATAGCTTCCTTGACGCCAGGTGATGCGAACGCGTGGGTCACACGGACGCGTGACCTGGCAGGAGCGCAACCCGCGCGGCCGCGTGGACGACGCGACCGCGTCACTTTTCTGCAACCTGTACGGACCAGAAAGCGCTAGAAGTGACTTTTGAGCTGCTTTTGACCCAGTTTTCAGCCCAGAACACACAGATTAGAGGCTAAAGTGGGGGAATGCATGTATTCATGAGGAGGCTCTCATAATTCACTTCTCATGATTTAGATTAGTTTTGAGAGGCGTTCTCTCCTCTCTCTCTTAGGATTTAGGATTTCTCTTAGTTTTAGGAGTGACTCTCAATCCCAAGTTCTTTATTTTTATTTATCCCAATTTAATTTATGAACTTTTCCATGTTAAGATTTGAATATTTTATTTAAATGATATTTGAAGCATTTCAGTTTATGGTTGTTCCTTTTTATTATTCCTAGTCTGAGGATATTGTTATTCTAGTAGATTTAGTTTTTCCCCTTTTGGCCTTGGTAAAATAATTGGTGACTCTTGAGTTATCAAACTCATTGTTTGTTGAGAATTGGAATTAATTCATCCACTTAACTTACCTTCATAGTTAGAGGTTAACAAAGTGGGAGAAGAATCCAATTCTCATCACAATTGATAAGGATAAATGGGATAGGACCTCCAGTTCTTATACCTTGCCAAGAGATTTTATTAGTATTACTTTATTTTACTTATCATATAACATATTCGCACCTTACTTCCAAAACCCCAATTTACAGACTCATAACCAATAATAAGAACATACCTCCCTGCAATTCCTTGAGAAGACGACCCGAGGTTTAAATACTCGGTTATCAATTTTAAAGGAGTTTGTTACTTGTGACAACCAAAACGTTTGTATGAAGGGATTTTTGTCGGTTTAGAGACTATATCTACAACGCGACTGTTTTTATGACATTCTTTACTGGCAAAAATCCTAACGTCAAAATAGCGCCGTTGCCGGGGAATTGCAAACGTGTGCCTTATTTTTGGTTATTGTAAATATTTTTCTAAAAAAAAATATTTTTCTTTTACCTGTTTATTTGTTTCTCCTTTTTCCCCTTTGTTTCTGATAACTACTATGAATTCTCACCCCTCTCGCTTTGAGTTTGGTTCTAACTTTGTTGAAGGAAATAGAAACCACAGCAGGAATATGCATCAAGGACGCATCAAGGTTGGACCAATCAAGGATGGATGGAGCCAAGAGGATCTAATCAACCCTTTAGGCAATAACACCATCCTAGATATCATGGACAAAGACCAGGCTATAATGCATCCCAAGCTGATAGATATGGTGGACCATCTTATAGCTACCAACAAGCCCCACCCTATGTTTAGAGGTCATCCTTTCAACACAACCTCAACCCACAAAACTCACAAGCCCCTTTCCGCCATTCACCTCCATATGACCCTAACCCTCAACCACCATACCAACCACCTTATAAGCCATATGAACCATATATAGAACCACCCCAATTCCAACCCAATTACTCACAAGAACCACCACTTCAATATTCACCATCTTCATATCCATCAATCCATGAGCATTATGATCCTATTTATGAAAACCGAGTGCATCAAGAGGCAAAGGATCGTCTCAAGGAAACAATGGATCGATTTCAGGCAACCACTCACCAACTGGGGCAAGTATTAATTCAATGGGCTTCTAGGCGCTTAAATACACAAGGATCAACCACAGCCCCATGTGGACAGTCTAGTGAAGAGCGTAGCATGAAGGAGATACCAGAAACCCCAGTGGACAAGACAGAGCATGAATTCATAGTGGAACAAGTAGAGGAAGCCGGAATTATTGAAGAAGAATAAGTGGTTGAAGACTTAGGAGATGTAGAACCTCCATGGGAAAGTCAAGACATAGAGCCTCCTTCCAAGACAGTTGAAATTGATGCTGAGGAGGGTGTACAACCTCCAAAGCATATCATAGTTGAAGACTTGGAAGAGGTTGATCAAGAGATGGAGATTCAAGAAGAAGAAGCACAACCTCCCATGCTCTTGGAAAGCAATGAAAATGAGATTGAATTGGAAGAAAGCTACCAAGAGGAAGAGGTTGAAATTGAAGAAGCTTGCAAAGAAGTGGTAATTGTCAGAGAGGAGCACAAGGGAGTGGAGCTTGCAATTTCATTGAAAATACCTCCCCCTAAGTTACCATCATCCTTCACAACATTCAATTGGGTAAAATTCATATCCCTTAGCTTTCTAATCCCACTTGAATATGGGCTACTGGAGACGGATGGTCAACTTAGAGCTCTTTGTGGCATCAAGAGTAAGAGGAAGATGGTCAGTGGTAAGAATTGTCCTGCAAGGTTCATCATGGTTGGAAGCTTTAAGCTTAAACGTAAAGGTTGGTATATAGCTCAACTGAATGGGTCTAGGAAGTTGTTTGACGGCTTTAGTGAGAATTCAGATTGCTTGCAACCCAGATGGAATCATGATAATCAACACGAAGACGGGTGTAAAAGCAAGATTTGGGATCCTGGAATCTGTTCTGACATCCAACACCCCAGGAGCCTGAGAATCTTTTTGAAGCTGCTCAAGGGTTTTACATGCCTAGTTTGGGACCCCGGAGGTTACTGGAATCACAAACACTAGTGGAGATTCCTGGATGAGTTCAAGCATAAGCCACCATAATAGGAAGCTCATCAAATGTCCAACTTAAGGACTTTAACTAAAAGTGCTAGGTGGGAGACAACCCACCATGGTATGATCGTCCTTTTTCATTTTTATTTAGTTTTATTTGCTTTTGAGTTTTATTTTATTTTATTGAACCTGGAAACATGCATAACATTCACATTAAGCGTTGCATTTGCATCTGCATATTGCATCAAAAAAAAAAAAGCGAGCACGCGATGCGAACGCATCAGCGACGCGTCCGCGTCGCAAGGAGATGGGAGACAATATTAATATGAACAGAGGGTTTCGCAGGAGCAGGGCTGGAGGCGCGCTATTAGCACAAATTGACTCCACGCGAACGCGTCACCCACGCGTCCGCGTCATTTGGAAAAATAGCCTCCCACGCGACCACATCACCCACGCGGCCGCGTGACCTGAAATCGGTGTAAAAGGGTGTATGGCCGAAAGTTGAGCTGGAATTGGGCTGGACCCGTGCTAGCAGCACATGCCTTGCCATGCGAACGCGTCACCCACGCGTCCACGTCATATTAGAAATAAGGCCGTCCGCGCGATCGCGTCGACCACGCGACCGCGTCACCCTGGATTTTGGCAATACCAAGTTTCGAACAGAGAGTTGTGCGACCGCGAGGCTGCACTCGCGCCACTAGCACAAATTGAGTCACGCGATCGCGTGCCCCACGCGTCCGCGTCGCCCAACCTTATCGTGCACCACGCGACCGCGTCACCCACGCGACCGCGTCGCCAGCGTCGCACAACCTATCCAGATTAGTGCCAATTTTCTTATCTTTTCTCTTCTAATCCTAATTTCTTCCTTCTCTCTCCTTTCTCACTTTCTTTTTCTACTTCTCATTCTTTTTCACTTTCATTTTATTTTATTTAATTTATTTGCATACTTTCATTCATTGCATTATTTTCATTGGTGTTGGAATTTTATTTGGGTCATTGCTTTTCTATACTTTTTGTGGATTATTTGACAATTATATATTACTTTTTTTTAAAGGATTGCTTGCATGTTCAAATTTAATACTTTCAAATAGCTTAGTCACCGTGCATGCTATGTGTTTATGAAAACGCCCGTATGGCATTGTGCACTATTTTTAAGATTTTTTTAATCTACTACTATAAATGCCTGCTTTTCACAAATTCCCTTTACTATTTTATTAATTAAATATAATTGTTAATACAAACGTTATTGTTAGTTTCTCACGACTAACAATACATTAAAAGCTTTTGATGCTTGATCTATGCTACTCATGCCCTTGCCGGCATGCTAATAAACATCTTGCATCCAATACTCCCCATGCCTTGCTATATTTCCATTGATGAACTGATCACATGGAATCGCGACCATGTCTTTCGTTCACTATTTCTTTTGCTTGGCATGATTATCACTCGTACCGCCCTCCTCTTTGCTCCACCCCTTTGACTTCATGTTCCTTTCTCTTCTCTCTTTTTCAGGCTGGCCACCAAAACGGGTAAAGAGAAAGCCTCTACAAGAGAGCACCAGCTGAGGAACCACAAAACCCGCCCACCTGTACTTCTCAGCATGCACCGAGGACGGTGCAATCTTTAAGTGTGGGGAGGTCGATACCGATCTCCA
>NC_029780.3:54115327-54122832 GCF_000817695.3 Arachis duranensis | reverse complement strand
TTTTATAGTATTTCACTAATTTGAATAAAACTTTTTGAAAAAACTTGTTTAAAGAAATATTATTTTGGAACATAGTTTAGAGCTCGAACACACAAAACCTGTGAGATTTTTGAGCCTATTTGAATTGGTTGCATTTTATCAACCAAAAATTTTGTTTTAGTGTGTATTTTTCTCTCTAAAACTATGATCTTTGTCTTGCTTAATTCTATATTTCCATAATTTGATGTATGCATGCACTTATATGATTGAGGCCTTTGTTTCACTTAGCTTACATACCCACATGGCCTTACCTTTCATTATCCTTTGCAAACCAATTTGAGCCTATTTTACCCCTTTATTCTTTCCTTTAGCACATCATTAACTCTAAGCGAAAAACAATAATGTCCTTAATTTGAATCCTTAGTTAGCTTAGACTAGTGAGAGTGCTCATAAATTAAGTGTGGGAAAAGTAAGTTTGGAAACAATTGGTTTGAGAATAGAGTATGTTAGAATTTTCTGAAAATGTGAAAGAATGTTGAGAATATGTTCATACATTCAATACTTTAAACATATGCATTGAAAAAAAAAGAGAGAGAAAAAGAAAAGAAAAAGAGCAAATAATAAAAGGGGACAAAATGCCCCAAAGTAAGTGGTGAAAGCAATGCATATGAGTTGTACTTGAAATTAGAATGTATGAATATGTGGAAAACATGGTTAATAGATGGTTAGATGTTGTATTGTGATTACATGGATTGTTTAAGTTAGGTGGGAAAGTTTAAGTTAATTAAGGATTCAGATTTTAGTCCACTTGGCCAAATACAATCCTACCTTGACCCTAACCCCATTACAACCCTTAAAAGACCTCTTGATATGTGTATTTATGCATTAAATTTATGTTGATTGTTAGATGAAGAGCAAGCCTTAGAAAGCAAGGTTAGTAGAGAATTGAGAGAATCGAACCTAAAACACTTGAGTGATTAGAGTGATATACACTACTAAGTGAGGGTTCGATGCTCGATTCTTTGTTCCCGGCTTTCATGAGCTATTTTCTTCTACAAGTCTATTTGTACTTCATTTTTATGATTTGAATTAGTGAAATCCAGTTCACATTTATTCTTGGGGATTTATTTGCTTTTAACCAAGTAAGTAGAAACATTTCTCATTTAGTTGCATTCATAGGTTGCATCTCATACATTCTATCATTCCTCTTCATCTTTATAGTTTCTCTTGAGCTTAGCATGAGGACATGCTAATGTTTAAGTGTGAGGAGGTTGATAAACCCATATTTCATGGTTTATCTTGTGCTCAATTGAGTGGTTTTTATCTACTCTTTACCCACTTATTCATACTATTTGCATGTTTTAAATTTTCCCTCCTAATTATGTGCTTTGATTGAAAACATGCTTCTTTGACCTTAATTTTATTAATATTAATTCTCCTTTTATAACCATTAGATGCCTGGAGGCGTGCCAATGGCACAAATCATTCCACGCGACCGTGTCACTCACGCAGCCGCGTGCCCTTGAATTCGACGTAAAATGGGTGCACGACCAAAAGTTGTGCTAGAGTGGTGCTGGCTTGGCGCTGAACGCCCAATTCTTTCCACGCGGATGCATGGCTCATGCGTCCGCGTCATTGATAAACCCCATTTGTAGGGCTTATCTTATGCTTGATTTAGGGGATTTTCTTAAGCTACAGAGGTCCAAACGACGCGGTTCCAATTGCGTTGGAAAGCTAACGTCCGGGGCTTTAATTTGATATATAATTTCTTATAGCTGCCCCGATGCCAGGTGACGCGAACGCGTGGGTCACGCGGACGCATGACCTGGCAGGAGCGCAACCCGCGCGGCCGCGTGGACGACGCGACCGCGTCACTTTTCTGCAACCTGTACGGACCAGAAAGCACTGGAAGTGACTTCTGGGTTGCTTTTGACCCAATTTTCAGCTCAGAACACACAGATTAGAGGCTATAAAGTGGGGGAATGCATGTATTCATGAGGAGGCTCTCATAATTCACTTCTCATGATTTAGATTAGTTTTGAGAGGGGTTCTCTCCTCTCTCTCTTAAGATTTAGGATTTCCCTTAGTTTTAGGAGTGACTCTCAATCCCAGGTTCTTTATTTTTATTTATCCCAATTTAATTTATGAACTTTTCCATGTTAAGATTTGAATATTTTATTTAAATGATATTTGAAGCATTTTAGTTTATGATTGTTCCTTTTTATTATTCCCAATCTGAGGATATTGTTATTCTAGTAGATTTAGTTTTTCCCCTTTTGGCCTTGGTAAAATAATTGGTGACTCTTGAGTTATCAAACTCATTGTTAGTTGAGAATTGGAATTAATTCATCCACTTAACTTACCTTCATAGTTAGAGGTTAACAAAGTGGGAGAAGAATCCAATTCTCATCACAATTGATAAGGATAACTGGGATAGGACCTCCAGTTCTTATACCTTGCCAAGAGATTTTATTAGTATTACTTTATTTTACTTATCATATAACATATTCGCACCTTACTTCCAAAACCCCAATTTACAGACTCATAACCAATAATAAGAACATACCTCCCTGCAATTCCTTGAGAAGACGACCCGAGGTTTAAATACTGGGTTATCAATTTTAAAGGGATTTGTTACTTGTGACAACCAAAACGTTTGTACGAAGGGATTTTTGTCGGTTTAGAGACTATATCTACAACGCGACTGTTTTTATGACATTCTTCACTGGTAAAAATCCTAACGTCACTCCCTTGTCATAGTTGCACTTATGTCTGTGAGGGGTTCGCAGAAGAGTTCCCATCTTCTCTTTTCAATGATTTTCCTCATCATGGGATACTCACCATCCCTCATTCTAAATCTGACCTCTGGGATATTTTCTTTTCCTCCATCCAACCATGATATTGGTGCTTATAAAACTGAAATTTAAATCTCCAGTTATCAAAAGTGAGTGGTTCGGCTTCAACTGGTTGCTTTCCTTTCCTTCTTTTGAAACTTGAAGAAGCCATTTGAATGGAGAAGGGATAACACTGGGTACTTTTGGTTAAAACACGGTTCAGGATGTAGGGAGATAGAAATATGGGTACCGTGTGATGTTCTAGGTTGGAAGAAGATTGATGTAGATTGTATGGAAATAGTATGTAAATAAGGTAGAAGTGTGTGAGCATAGGAAGTGTTATTGGCCAATTTGTAGCAAGGACATGAGTTATTAAAGTCAAACAAAGAGTTGGTGGTTCAGTCATATTGAAATGAAAGGTGAAGGTGTTGTTGAGAGCAAGGAAATGTGCGATGTGCATGTGGGGTTGAATAAGGACAATGATCACCTCTTCATTATGCACATGGGTTTGGTTTCCTAGGCGATGAGTCTTGCAGATTTTTTCTTCCCAAAGATCAATTTCCAAGCACATGTGACTTGACTTTTTCCTTGTAACAACCATATATTATCTGGTTTTGTCCTTGCCTCCATCTTCTTTATACCTATCCATTTTAAAACAAGCATCAATAAGCAAAAAAAATGATTTTTGAAAGGTGGCGGTCATAGAATTTAATAACTAGATAAAAGAACTAAAGAGAATCTTGGTCACATGTTCCTTGTTCATGAATAACTAGTCGTGCCATATGTGAGTACACATAGCTTTGGTGGACACCAAACTTGTTTGACATCAAATAATTCATTTGAAATTTTAGCTTTTGTCACGGTTAGTTTATCCATTTCAGGGGACATCTTATTTTCTACTTTTAGCAAAACAGAATCACAAAATGATGCAAGACATGGTTTATCTTTCCCTGAATTTGAGTCTTAGAGCAAATGTGACTTTCTTGAAATTTATAGCACATGTAGAACACCAAACTTAATGTTTGGCTATATACTTCAATAAAATGAATGAGTATATATCCTAAGATGGTTATATTATCATCATGTTTGAAAAGCCATTTTAGAGTGCCTTGAGGTACACCAAACTTAGGAATCAGACATATGCTTTAAAATAGTGTATGCAGTCATCAAACCTACCCATGAAAGCTCAAATTCAAGTTAGAAAAACCATTAATTATTGATATTAAAATAAAAGCAGGAATATTAAATCATGGGCTGCCTCCCATGGAGTGCTCTTTTAATGTCACTAGCTTGACATGAGTTCTTTGTTAGGGTGGTTGATGATCATAATGCCTCAGTTTATCTCCTCTTATTGTGAGCCTCCTTCCTGTGCTTTGATGAACAATCTCTATGTGCTCCGATGAGAGTACTCTACTTATAGTATAATAACCATCAGATTGTGGATACGTATCCCACTGTTGGTAGATTAGCTTTACCAGCTTGTTTCCCTCTGAGAACCCTTCAGTTGGGATTTTCTTGTTCTTCCACCCTGTCGGGACCTTTTCCTTGTTCTTCTTTCCTTTCCTTGGTGACTCTTCCTTCTTGGCATCAGGTTTTACGTCAGGGGCCTTCTTCCTTGTAACCAAACTTGTACCTTCTTTTTGCAATCTTTCCTCAGCTTTCTCATCCTCATGATTCTCTTGCTTTTCTTTAATGTCTTTCTTTTGCACCAAGGGTAAATTGGTGAGTGCCTCCTTGAGCTTTTCCTTCCAGTTTAAGTCTTCTTCTTCAATCCTCATGCAACCTTTATTTTCAGCATGATGCTGCATCCCTTAATGACATTCAGAGTGATCTGCTCATCATGTGCTCTCAAGGTCATTTCCCCTTTCTCCACATCAATGATGGCCTTTTCTGTGGCTAGAAAACGTCTTCCCAATATAATGGAATCATTTCCTTCTTCATCTAAATCTAGGATCACAAAGTCTGCTGGAAATATGAACTTTTCCACCTTAATTAGGAGATTCTCCACCACTCTGTTAGGTCAGATAAGTGACCTATCGGCTAGTTGCAATGACATTCTTGTAGGCTTCACCTCTTCAATAGATAGCCTTCTCATCATGGAGAGTGGCATCAAATTGATGCATGAGCCTAAGTCACACAAGGCCTTACCAATTGACATGTTGCCAATGGTGCAAGATAGAAAGAAACTTCCAGGATCTTTAAGTTTTGGTAGTAGGCTGACGTGGTGGAAACTGGCAAGCTAAGAAATTATTAATAGAAATACGTTGCAAGTACAGTCCTTAACCAGCCGAAAATCCGCTTATCAATTTAAAAAGGGTTGTCACAAAGATTAAAATTAAAATACTGAGAGTATGAATCCCAGGTCGTCTCCCAATGAGTTGCAGAGAGATGTGCTATTTTATCAATCAAGTATTTTCAGAAATGGTTGAGTTGATAAACAGCAAATCAAAATAGAGAATTTAATTAATTCTAAATAAAAGCCTTGACTGGGAGTAGATTAGTTGGAAGCCCTATTCTTGTTGAAGTACTCTCAAGATTAATTGATAATTGAAGGTTGCTCTGTTTAGTTACCCCTTACTAGGTAAGGGAGAGTCAAACAAGTTAGAATTCTATTTCTGTTCACAAGTCCCAATCCGCTCATTGAAAAGGATTAGTGTCTGTGAATAGAGGGCATTCCAACAATGAACCCAATTATAATTATCCTTTCAAGCATCCCAACTCAAGGGTTCCTTTCAATCAACTCCCCATCAAGTTAGGGAACTACTCGCTCATTGTGAATGTAGAACTCATGACATATAAAAAGGAATTAAAGGAAAACATTATAAATAAAAGATGAAAAGGGATTAAATAAAAATATTATTCTATATTAATAACATGTGAAAACAATCCAATGTCAACTCTAGAGAGAATAATGATATGGAAGAATAAGTAAAAAGTAATTAGCAAAGTATAATGACTAGTACCGGAGGTGGCCTCTTCTCAAAAGCTAAAAAGCAAAATCTTCCAAAAATCCTAATTATGAATTTCAAGTGATAAAAACCTAGGAGAGGAGCCAATTCAGATCTAAAACTAAAAATTATGTGGAATGAATTGTTGTTCTCTGTTTCTGCATGTTCCCTGGCTCTAGTCTGTGTTTCTGGGCCAAAAACTGGGTTGAAATCCGGCCCAGAAACTCTGCCAGCGACTTTTGAAATTTTACAGATCGCGCACGCCATGCGGTCGCGTCATTCATGCGGACGCGTCATTCGGCGTTTTGCTTTCCCACGCAGGCAAGTCGTCCATTCCTCCGAGTCACTTATGCTTTTCCAATTTGCACGGTCGCGTGAGCCAAGCCGCCGCGTCACTGCGATTTCCTCTCTTTCGCGCGGTCGCGTGAGCCATGCGGCCGCGTCACTTCTCGTTGCTCATCTCCTTAATTTCTTGTATTCCTTCCATTTTTGCAAACTTCCTTTCCAATCTCCAATTCATTCATGCCCTATAAAGCCTGAAACACTTAACACACAGATCACGGTATCGAATGGGATAAAGGAGAATTAAAATACCTAATTAAAAGTTTCTAGGAAGTAAGTTTTTAATCATGCAATAAGTGTGTAAAGATCATGATAAAACTACACAATTAAACACATTATAAACCATGGCAAATCTTATATCGTTTCAAAGCCCCGGACGTTAGCTTTCCAACCCAACTAGAACCGCATCAATTGGAACTCTGTAGCTCAAGTTATGATCAATTAAGTGTGAAGAGGTCGGCTTGACAGCTTTTTGGTTCCATCATTTCTTCATGAGTTCTCCAACTTTACATGCTTTTTCTTCATTCCCTTGATCCAATCTTTGCCTCCTAAACCTTAAATCACTTAACAAACATATCAAAGCATCTAATAGAGTCAAGGTGAATTAAATTTATCTATTTTGAGTCCTAAAAAACATGTTTTCACTCTTAAGCACAATTAAAGGAGAATATACAAAACCATGCTACGTGGAATGATTTGTGCCATTGGCACGCCTCCAGCCACGCTCCTGCGTGACTCTCTGTTCCTTTCTTAATCTTTCCAAACCACCTGCGACGCGGACGCGTCAATGATACGGTCGCGTTGCGTAATTTTTTTTTTAAGCATGTAAATGCAGATGCACGAAATGTACTAAGAAAGAGAAGAGTTATTGAATATGAAAATAAAAACAAAGAAAGGAACGATCATACCATGGTGGGTTGTCTCCCACCTAGCACTTTGCTTTAACGTCCGTAAGTTGGACGCTCCACTAGCTCAGTCTTTGGCTATGTGGGGATCTTTGGTGGACGAAATTGTGATCACATCAATGTAGTACTCTTTGTTATTGTATGGAATCATTATTGTGGCTCTTGGCTATGTGTGGACACAACTCCGTTCAACTTAACCAGCAAGTGTACTGGGCCATCCAAGTAATACCTTACGTGAGTAAGGGTTGATCCCACAGAGATTGTTGGTATGAAGCAAGCTATGGTCACCTTGTAAATCTCAGTTAGGCAGATTAAATAGTTTATGATGAGTTCGAAAATTAATAATAAACAGAAAATAAAATAGGATAGAAATACTTATGTAGATCAATAGTGGGAATTTCAGATAGGCATGTGGAGGTGCTGTGCTCCTCTTGAATCTCTACTTTCTTATTACATTCATCCAATTTCTTCTTACTCCTTTCCATGGCAAGCTGTAT
>NC_029780.3:54114770-54115129 GCF_000817695.3 Arachis duranensis | reverse complement strand
CGCTAATCATCTGTCGGTTCTCAATCAGGTTGGAATAGAATCCATTGATTCTCAATCATCTGTCACTAATGCCCAGCCTTCAGGAGTTTGAAGCTCGTCACAGTCATTCAATACCGGAATCTTACTCGGAATACCACAGACAAGGTTAGACTTTCCAGATTCCCGGAATCCTACTCAGAATACCACAGATAAGGTTAGACTTTCCAGATTTCCATGAATGCCACCATCTATCTAGCTTATACCATGAAGATTTTGTTGGGGAATCTAAGAGATATGCGCTCGGCCTAAGGTAGAACGGAAGTGGTTGTCAGTCACGCGCGTTCATAGGTGAGAATGATGATGAGTGTCACAGATCATCA
>NC_029780.3:54111976-54114014 GCF_000817695.3 Arachis duranensis | reverse complement strand
TTCTGAATAGTTTTGGCATCTCACTTTTTCCTTTGAAGTTTAGAATGATTGGCTTCTCTAGGAACTTAGAATTTTGGATAGTGTTATTGATTCTCCTAGTTAAGCATGTTGATTCTTGAACACAGCTACTTTTATGAGTCTTGGCTGTGGCCCTAAGCACTTTGTTTTCCAGTATTACCACCGGATACATAAATGCCACAGACACATGACTGGGTGAACCTTTTCAGATTGTGACTCAGCTTTGCTAGAGTCCCCAGTTAGAGGTGTCCAGAGCTCTTAAGAACACTCTTTTTGCTTTGGATCACGACTTTAACCACTCAGTCTCAAGCTTTTCACTTGGACCTTCATGACACAAGCACATGGTTAGGGACAGCTTGATTTAGCTGCTTAGGCCTGGATTTCATTTCCTTGGGCCCTCCTTTCCATTGATGCTCAAAGCCTTGGATCCCTTTTTTACCCTTGCTTTTTGGTTTTAAGGGCTATTGATGACAAGTCATTATATACCCATTTTTCAAGCTAATTTCACTTGTTTTATGCACTTTCTTGCATCCTAAGTAAGTGATTTGGAATGAAAATGCATAACTTCTTTAAATCAAGCAACTACCATTAAATTGATGCTAACTCATGAGGTTTGAGATAAATTTAATTGATTTTTAATTGATTTATAAGCCTTATGAATTTAATGATACTTTGAGTAGTTGTTTTGATTATTTGAAGGAGAAGAAAAGAAGAAAAAAGGAAGCGTGGCTTAAGAAAGCGTGGCCCAAGAGATAAGAAGTGTGGCACATGGAAGGGAGGAAGCAAACATTGCCCTCCACAAGGGGAACACTGCCCTCCAGGAGGGCAACATAATGAAACAAGCTTGAGAAGCAACACTGCCCTGCCCTCCTCAAGGGCGGAGCACAATTTGATGCCAAAGGTCAAGGAGAGCAAAAACTCTGCCCTGCCCTCCTCAAGAGCAATATCGGGCTCCAATCAAAAATAATTCAAGGAAAAAGCTTACCAATGCTTGCCACAAGGATCGAACTCGGCACCATGAGGAAGCAAGGAACTAGGCCTTACTTTAGTGCCAAGAAAACCAAGGAAAAGAAGTAGCGTGTGCATTCCAACGAGGTTCGAACGCGGGGCTTCACTTTTGGAAACACTGCCCTGCCCTTCGCGAGGGCAGGGCAGCATTTTGTGGTGCACAGCCAGTGCACCAGATTGGCGCACCAAGGAGTCTCGGCCAGCAAGCACGCACGCACGGGCAGCAAAATCTGGCGCACCAAAAAAACTCTGCCCTGCCCTCCACAAGGGCAGGGCAGCATCCTGCAGCACCACACGCACCAACCAACACGCACCAAGGGCCGCACGCACCATTTTCTGCCCTGCCCTCCACAAGGGCAGGGCAGCCTCCTGGAAGCAATTTTTCATGGGCTAAAAATTGAATCAAAAATCCAATTTAATTCATTTATTCACCAAATCAAAAGCCCATCCAAATCCCAAGATCCAAGAATAGAAAGTGTATAAATAGGAGATAGTTTGATGTAATTAGGACCTTTCTTTTGAGCTTTTGAATTTTTACTTTACTTTGAGCTTTTGAACCTTCTTTGGAGTTTGAATTCTGATACTTCATTGAGAGCTAGGAACTGATATTTCAGAGAATTGGGGAGGAGAATTGATCTCTCTTCTTCCTCGTTCTTGCTTGAGCATTTTTACTTTTCTTGTTTGAGTCTTGGGTGTGATGAATTGAGGAATTTCTGTCTCAATCTCCATTCAAGATCTCTTTAATTCCTCTTCTGCATAATTGAGTTCAATTACATTTCCTTTACTGCTTCTTCTCTAAATTCTGCTTAATTGCTTTGTGAATTTGGATCTGGGAAGGCAATTGAGATCTAGACTTTGCTTTCTAGTCTCTTGAGTCCTGAGATCCCATTTGTTTTTTCTTTTGGTTCTCCTGTGAACCTCTACTGCAAGTTAAATTCAATTTCTGTTTGAATTCTAGTATTTCTAGTTCAACTTCTGCTTTATTAATTGTTGCAATTTAATTTCCCTTGCT
>NC_029780.3:54104533-54111882 GCF_000817695.3 Arachis duranensis | reverse complement strand
TGACCTCACTCCCGTGAGTTTTATTACTTGATGCGACCCGGTACACTTGCCGGTGAGTTTTGTGTTGGATCGTTTTCCACACATCAAGTTTTTGGTGCCGTTGCTGGGGATTGAAATAGATTGACAATGATTAAGTGAAGTGGAGATCTAGATCAAGCACTTTTTCTTTTCTGTTTCTTTAATTTTTGACTAACCCACTAACTGTTTGAAAATTTGCCTCTATCAACTCGCTAACTGTTTGAGAGTTTGTCTCAACTAACTGCACTCAATTCTCAAGAGTGCTGCTGTTTGTTCCTCCTGATTGTTTGCATGCCACAGGAAAATAGGGAAGTCAGAAGAAAGACCATCATTGGGAAAGAGATCTCTGCAGATGAAGAATAGCATGACATGAAGCCACCACTCATTACATTGATCAAGAACAATTGTTCCTACGACGGAAATCCATTGGAGGATCCTCAACAGCACATATCCACTTTTCTGAAGACTTGTAGTGCTGTCAAAACTGATGATCTAGATCATGACACTTATAAGATCCTGTTATTCCCTTTCTCATTAAGGGGTGAAGCTGCACAATGGCTTGAAGCTTTCCCCCAAGGAAGTATCACTAGTTGGGACGATTTGGTCACCAAATTTCTGGCCAAATTCTCCCCACCCCGACAGATCATCAAGCTGGAAGAGGGGGAATGTCCATTCACACAAGGAGAAGAAGAACCACTCTTCAAGGCATGGGAAAGATACAAGACAGTTACTGATAAAGTGGGCTTCCTAGCTTTCTATGAAGGATTAACCCCAGAAACAAGAAAAGCAGTGGACTACTTCTCAGATGGCCTACTCAAAGCAACAACAACTGCCCAAGGAATTGCAAATTTCAATGACCAAGGAGTCAATAACCAACACTCATATGAGAAACCACAAAATGCAATCCTAGAAAAAGAAGTAAAGAATTTTGAAGGAGTGAATGCATGCGTGAACCTGAACAAATAAATGCACCATCAAACACAACAACACATGGAGCTGAGAGATAGAAAAGTTGATTGCCTGCAGTTTGCTGCAGTGAATGCCCAATTTCCACCATGGAGACCCCATTCTTATCTGAGAATGAGGGAGTCTCAACACCAAGAACAAGGAAGTTTCAACCAGGGCAAATCCATGACCACAAACAACCAACATCACTCACCCACTAATACCAATCAAAGCCAATACTCACAACACAGACACTTCCAGATTCATTCCAACTGGAGAAGGAACGAGTACCAAAATCACGAACCAAGGGACTTCAATTATAACAACCCTAATTTCACAAACCAACAAAAATACCATTATAGTAACAACAACCACTACATGCCACCACAACACCCACCCCTCCAACCTTTAACATCCCACAACCAACCAATCTCACAAGACTCTCAGAGGATCACGAACTTGGAGATCTTAATGGAGAGAATGATGAAACACCAAGAGGAGATAACAAAGAACCAAGAGATTTCAATCAGAAGAATTGAGGGGCAGATAGCTCAACTGGTGAAGCACTTTGCAGAAATGGGTGAGAAGAGGGTAAATACTCTCCCCATAGCCACTGAAGACAAACCAACTAACAACGAAGATGCTGCAGAGAAGGAAGGATGGAAAAGGATCATAGAGGAAAGTAAGAAAACCTTGAACAAAGAAAGTACCAGCCAAGAAAAACACAACAAGGAATTCTTACAAGGAGAGACAGAGGATAGAATTAAAGAAAAGCAGAAAATCCCCACTGGAAAATTTTCACTAGGGGATAGAGTAATGATAAACAGTCAAACTATGAAGGTGTCCCCACAGCTGTCTCATCACTACATTGTGACTAAAATCCTTCCACAGGAATTCATAGAGGTCATCAAAGAGGAGACCGGAAGGAAGTTCACCGTGAAGAAAGACAAGCTAAGGCACTGTGATTTTCAATCTTCATGATCAGCAGAATGGAGGATGTCAAGCTAGTGACAATAAAGAAGCGCTTGTTGGGAGGCAACCCAACCTGAGGTAGTTTTCTTTTCATAGCTTTTTCAATAAAAATGTTGAATAATTGGTATGCATTGCAAGGAGCTAAGTTTGGTGTTGCACACCAAAACAATTTAAGGGAGAATGAAAGATTCTAAGTTTGGTGTTCCACCAAAAATCTCATTTAAAAACATATTCTCACCTCTTGCATGATGCTAGCTCTAAGCAATCAAACAAATTATCCAACTATTTAACTGCTTTCTAGCTTTAATTTCATTAACCTTTAGCAAGGACACAAGGTTTCATATATGGTTGATTTCTTGCATCAGAGGTTGTGGCAAACAATTAAGTTTGGTGTTCACACATCAAAATAAATCCAAGAGCCACACTCAATTTTTGCATACTAACCATGCAATTAAGGGCTTGAGAAGCAAGCAACTTTGAGAATTATGCAGGACATGAGTCAACAATTGAAGATATTGTGCATCTTAACTCAAAGAAAACACAACAGAAGGAAAAATCAAAGGGCTGCAACTTCAAAGGTTGTATCTAAACTTAATCCTTGCTGCTGTGAATTGTTTTGAACATGGGAACCATTATGTATCCTGCTAAAGTGTTTATCTATTTGCAAGTGAAGTTGTTTGATTAAGTATGTTAATCTGCATTTTGCTTGTCATCCATTACCAAGCTGAATTTTGTTTTGTTTCCCATATGCTTGAATAAAAGAGAATTGTTTGAATTGGAAAGTAAATATCCAATGTTGCATGATCAACTGATTTGGGATGGCCAATTGAAAGTCCACAATAAAGAGCAACTTAGATACAGAATATTTAGTTATCCAAAGAGATGCTGGGCATCAATGATCCTAGGAGAGTGAGCCATGTGTCTGTGGTGAAAGATGTTGAGTAAAAATAAAGCCAAAGGCTACTACTGCAACATTAGACACCAAGCCTCCAAAAGAATAATAAGCTTGTTAAGCAACATGAGAAAAGAAAAGTTAGCAAGGGAGTAATTAAAGAGTAAACTTTATAACAGCAAGTTTAGTAAGCCTTTGAAGAAAGATGTATATTATGTAACAGCAAACAATAACTTGAGTTGTCATTGTCTGCATAAAAACTCCATAAATCAAGTTCTGCTACATGCCTAATAAGGATATAATTGCTCTCCTTGCTCATTTCATTTTCTCTTAGTTTTGATGCTTGCTTGGGGACAAGCAAGATTTAAGTTTGGTGTTGTGATGACAAGTCATCATATACCCATTTTCAAGCTAATTTCACTTGTTTTATTAGTCTTTATGCACTTTCTTGCGTCCTAAGTAAGTGATTTGGAATGAAAATGCATAACTTCTTTAAATCAAGAAACTACCATTAAATTGATGCTAACTCATGAGGTTTGAGATAAATTTAATTGATTTTTAATTGATTTATAAGCCTTGTGAATTTAGTGATACTTTGAGTAGTTGTTTTGATTATTTGAAGGTGAAGAAAAGAACAAAAAAGGAAGCGTGGCTTAAGAAAGCGTGGCCCAAGAGATAAGAAGTGTGGCACATGGAAGGGAGGAAGCAAACATTGCCCTCCACAAGGGCACACTGCCCTCCAGGAGGGCAACATAATGAAACAAGCTTGAGAAGCAACACTGCCCTGCCCTCCTCAAAGGCGGAGCACAATTTGTTGCCAAGGATCAAGGAGAGCAAAAACTTTGCCCTGCCCTCTTCAAGAGCAATATCAGGCTCCAATCAAGAATAATTCAAGGAAAAAAGCTTACCAATGCTTGCCACAAGGATCGAACTCGGCACCATGAGGAAGCAAGGAACTAGGCCTTACTTTGGTGCCAAGAAAACCAAGGAAAAGAAGTAGCGTGTGCATTCCAACGAGCTTCGAACGCGGGGGTTCACTTTTGGAAACACTGCCCTGCCCTCCGTGAGGGCAGGGCAGCATTTTGTGGTGCACAGCCAGCGCACCAGATTGGCGCACCAAGGAGTCTCGGCCAGCAAGCACGCACGCACGGGCAGCAAAATCTGGCGCACCAAAAAAACTCTGCCCTGCCCTCCACAAGGGCAGGGCAGCATTCTGCAGCACCACACGCACCAACCAACACGCACCAAGGGCCGCACGCACCATTTTCTGCCCTGCCCTCCACAAGGGCAGGGCAGCCTCCTGGAAGCCAATTTTTCATGGGCTGAAAATTGGATTAAAAATCCAATTTAATTCATTTCTTCACCAAATCAAAAGCCCATCCAAATCCCAAGATCCAAGAATAGAAAGTGTATAAATAGGAGATAGTTTGATGTAATTAGGACCTTTCTTTTGAGCTTTTGAATTTTTACTTTACTTTGAGCTTTTGAACCTTCTTTGGAGTTGGAATTCTGAGACATAGGCATTATTGCCAGGGACCTAGAGCTCGACCCTTGATAATGGCGGATAATCAATACGAAGACGATCACACGGTGTCTGAGTCGGAACCAAAGCCCCACCATGATGATCTCATGCTTGCACTACCTCCACCTCGAGAAAGAATGCATGTTCCCCACAGAAAAAGAACATTGGGAAACCTTCAACCGAGGCAGATTCATTCAGAGGTCCATCCACTTGAAGATTAAGAACCTCACCATGTAATGGAAATACTCAGGTTAGTCCACATCCACCATCGACAATTAGAACAACTTGAACTGGAAGTTGAATGTCAATAGGAAGCAGAACGGGAATTACGAAGGGAGGTATGACAATGAAAAGAGTTGTAACAAAAGCTCTTAAGGTTGGAGGCTGACCTCTAAAGGCAAAGTAATCGAGCAGATCGGGAGGAAAGCCTTCTAGCAGGTGAAGATCCATTCATTAAAGAGATCATGCGAGCCAGGTGGTGCACGAAATTGTGATCACACTTTTCACAACTCCACACAACTAATCAGCAAGTGCACTGGGTCGTCCAAGTAATACCTTATGTAAGTAAGGGTCGATCCCACGGAGATTGACGGCTTGAAGTAAGCTTTGGTCATCTTGTAAATCTTAGTCAGGCGGATTCAAATGGTTATGAGATGTTGATAATTAAAAGATAAATAAAATATAAAATAAGATAGAGATACTTATGTAATTCATTGGTGGAAATTTCAGATAAGCGTTTGGAGATGCTTTGTTACTCCTGAACCTCTACTTTCATATTGCCTTCATCCAATCATGCGTGCTCCCTTCCATGGCAAGGTGTGTGATCCTCTCAGTGAAAATGGTCTGGCTACGGTCTCTGTACGGCTAATCAACTGTCAGATTTCTCGTCTTGGATGAAAAATACCAGGCACAGCTACTGCAGGGCTAATCATCTGTCGGTTCTCACTAGCGTCGAAATAAGATCCATTGATCCTTTTGCACACTGTCACTGCACCCAACATTCGTGAGTTTGAAGCTCCTCATAGTCATCCCTTCCTAGATCCTACTTGGAATACCACAGACAAGGTTTAGACTTTCTGGATCTCACGAATGCTGTCTAGTATTCTAGCCTATACCACGAAGATCCAAATCTCAGATTCAGATGCTCTGTTGTCAGGAGAGACGATATGAATTGTATATTAGAGACCCAAGAGAATATACTCCGGCTGTCATCCAATGACTACGTTGAACATCATGTAGACTGCTTTGTGGTTGTCAAGCACGCGGATCTTGGCTAAGCGGGTACTGAAGATAGAGGGTGATTGTCACGGGTCACCCCTTCAGTCTGACTTAACTGAATTAAGTACAAGAGTATATCTTGGAGAAGAAGTGGGCGTGAATTTAATGAAAAACCGTAGTACTTGCATTAATTCATGAGGAACAGCAGAGCTCCTCACCTTAATCTATGAGGTGTAGAAACTCCACCATTGAAAATACATAAGAACAAAATGGTCTAGGAATGGCCGAATGGCCAGCCTCCAAAAAGGGTTCGAAGAACTCCCCCACAGGTCAAAGACTCCAATACAATAGTAAAAAGTGCTATTTATACTAAACTAGTAAACTAGGTTTACAGAAGATGAGTAGATAGTGCAGAAATCCACTTTCGGGGCCCACTTGGTGTGTGTTTGGGCTGAGCCTTGAAGTTTTCACGTGCATAGGCCATCCTTAGAGTTAAACGCCAGCTTGGGTGCCAGTTTGGGCGTTTAACTCCCGCTTTGGTGCTAGTTCTGGCGTTTTACGCCAGAAAAAGGGTCTCTGATGGGCGTTTGGATGCCAGTTTGGGCCATCAAATCTCGGGCAAAGTATAAACTATTATACATTTCTGGAAAGCCCAAGATGTCTACTTTCTAACGCAATTGAGATCGCGCCGATTGGGGTTCTATAGCTCCAGAAAATTCACTTCGAGTGCAGGGAGGTTAGAATCTAACAGCATCTGCAGTCTTTTCTCAGTCTCTGAATCAGATTTTTGCTCAGGTCCCTCAATTTCAGCCAGAAAATACCTGAAACCATAGAAAAATACACAAACTCATAGTAAAGCCCATAAAAGTGAATTTTAACTAAAAACTAATAAAAATGTAATAAAAACTAACTAAAATATACTAAAAACATACTAAAAACAATGCCAAAAAGCGTATAAATTATCCGCTCATCACAACACCAAACTTAAATTGTTGCTTGTCCCCAAGCAACTGAAAATCAAAATAGAATAAAAAGAAGAGAATATACTATAGACTCCAAAATATCAAAGAAACTTAGCTCCAATTACATGAGCGGGACTAGTAGCTTTTTGCTTCTGAACAGTTTTGGCATCTCACTTTATTCTTTGAAGTTCAGAATGATTGGCATCTATAGGAACTCAGAACTCAGATAGCGTTATTGATTCTCCTAGTTAAATATGATGATTCTTGAACCTAGCTACTTTATGAGTCTTGGCTGTGGCCCAAAGCACTATGTCTTCCAGTATTACCACCGGATACATACATGCCACAGACACATAACTGGGTGAACCTTTTCAGATTGTGACTCAGCTTTGCTAGAGTCCCCAATTAGAGGTGTCCAGGGTTCTTAAGCACACTCTTTTTGCCTTGGATCACAACTTTATTAAATTTTTTTTGTATTCACTGCTTTTTCTTGCTTCAAGAATCAATTTGATGATTTTTCAGATCCTCAATAACATTTCTCCTTTTCCATCATTCTTTCAAGAGCCAACAATTTTAACATTCTTAAAACAACAAATTCAAAAGACATATGCACTGTTTAAGCATACATTCAGAAGTCAAAGTTCGAAGTCCTGTACTTCTTGTTCTTTTGTGATTAAAGCATTTTTCATTTAAGGGAGGTGATGGATTCATAGGACATTCATAGCTTTAAGACATGAAGCTTAAATTTTATTAATCATGAATTAAGAACAAGACTCAAAAATAGATATAAGATAAGACTAATAGTAATAGAAAACAAAAA
>NC_029780.3:54102945-54104458 GCF_000817695.3 Arachis duranensis | reverse complement strand
ACTCAACAACCTTGATCTTGAGAAGTGGATGCTCCCTCAACTTGTGGGGTATTTGATCCTTCAAGGGAGAGCTTTTGGCGCTTCAACTCCTGTAGCTCACGCCCCTGCTTCTCTTGTTCCTTCAGCAATTTGCAGAGCATGCAGTTTTGATTCTGCTGTTCTACCTTAATTTGTTCCATAGCTTCTTGTAGCTTGGCAACAGATGCTTCTAGACGAGTCCAGTAGTCAATATCAGGAAGTTCAGGGAGGAACTCCTGCGCCCTCCTTTTGATAGAGTTATCTTGCATTTGTCCTTCCATTGACCTCTTGGTGATTGGATGCTCAATTGGGATGAATTCATCTACTCCCATCCTCACCCCAGCATCTTTACATAGCAAAGAGATTAAGCTTGGGTAACTGCTTATCTGTCAGCCACAGATTTGAGTAGAATTCCTGAACCATATTTCTCCCAACCTTTGTCTCAGGGTTGGTTAGAACTTCCCATCCTCTATTTCGAATTTGCTCTTGGATCTCCGGATATTCTCCATGATCACTGACCTTAGACCCATTATTTTGTGGTAATGGTCTGCATGTTCTTTGGTTAAGAACTTCTCTTGACTCCAAAGGTCTTTTGGAGCATTCTCTTTCTTGCCTCTTGAGTTGGTTTGTTTTTCTTTGGGGGCCATGATCTTGATGAGCCTTAACTTAGTGATCACGGAAAAACACACCAAACTTAGAGGTTTGCTTGTCCTCAAGCAAAAGAAAGGAAAGAGGAGAGAGAGAGGAGGAGAGCAAATTCGAATGGTGGGGAAGGGGGTGTGGCCGAACATATATTTATAAGGAAGGGAGAGAGAGTTCGAAAATTTTGAAGGAGATTTGAGAAGATATGGGAAGAAATTGAGAGATGTTTGAGTTTTTTTTGAAGATTTGGAAAGGATTTGAAAGCGATTTGAAGAATGATTTTAAATTTGAAAATTTGAAGGTGAATGATGAAAGTTTGAAATGTATTATTGTAGAAAATTATGGATTAAAACAGGAAAGTTTGAAAAAAATTTAAGTGGAAAGCAAAATCTCTGTCTCCCACCTTTCTGGCGTTAAACACCCAAATGTTGGCCAATTTGGGCGTTTAACGCCCAGCCAGGTACCCTGGCTTGCGTTAAACGCCAGAAACCCCTTCATCATTGGGCGTTTTGCTAAACGCCCAGGATGCTGCACACCTGGCATTAAACGCCTAGAATGGTGCCCATTCTGGCGTTTAACGCCCAAAATGGCACCTTTACTGGCGTTAAATGCCCAGAATGGTGCCCATTCTGGCGTTTAACGCCCAAAGTACCCCTTACTGGCGTTTTTTTGTCAGCAAGCTCCTTTTTTCTGCTTTTTGCACTGAATCCTTCTGTAACTCTGTGAATTCCTTCAATTTTGATGATTGCCCTTTGAGAATATGTATCAAACTTTGATTAAACAAAACAGATAACCTGCTAATGACTGGGTTGCCTCCCAGCAAGCGCTTCTTTAATGTCTTTAGCTGGACCTT
>NC_029780.3:54101852-54102439 GCF_000817695.3 Arachis duranensis | reverse complement strand
GGAGTCTTGAATGCTGTTCTGTATGCCCACAGAGCATCATCCAAGCTCTTTGCCCAATCCTTTCTATGGGCAATTACAGTCCGTTCTAGGATTCTTTTTAGCTCTCTGTTAGAGACTTCAGCTTGCCCATTTGTCTGTGGATGATATGGGGTTGCAACTTTGTGGCTAATTCCATATCGGACCATAGCAGAGTACAGCTGTTTATTGCAGAAATGAGTGCCCCCATTACTGATTAGTACTTTGGGAACACCAAACCTGCTGAAGATGTGTTTTTGGAGGAATTTCAGCACGGTCTTAGTATCATTAGTGGGTGTAGCAATTGCTTCTACCCATTTAGATACGTAGTCCACTGCCACCAGAATGTAAGTGTTTGAGTATGATGGTGGAAACGGACCCATAAAGTCAATACCCTATACATCAAACAATTCAATCTCTAGGATCCCTTATTAAGGCATGGCGTATCCATGAGGCAAGTTACCAGCTCTTTGGCAACTGTCACAATTATGCACAAACTCTCGGGCGTCTCTATAGAGAGTGGGCCAGTAGAAGCCACATTGGAGGACCTTAGTGGCTGTTCGCTCACTTCC
>NC_029780.3:54101500-54101707 GCF_000817695.3 Arachis duranensis | reverse complement strand
CATAGGTAGTACTTGGCATCTGAAATTAATTTCTTTCTTTGCACCCTGCTGTACTCCTGGGGTATGAACCTCACAGCTTTGTAATTTGCAATATCTGCAAACCATGGAGCTTCCTGAATGGTAAAAAGTTGCTCATCTGGGAAAGTCTCAGAGATCTCAGTAAAAGGGAGGGACGCCCCAGCTACTGGTTCTATTCGGGACAGATGA
>NC_029780.3:54100387-54100977 GCF_000817695.3 Arachis duranensis | reverse complement strand
TTCTCCCAGTTTAAAACCAGGTTAGTCTCTTGGCACCTTTTCAGGACAAGTGCTAGGTGATTAAGACAGGAGCTGAATGAGTCTCCATATACTGAGAAGTCATCCATGAAAACTTCTAGGAATTTCTCCACCATATAAGAGAAGATGGATAGCATGCATCTCTGAAAAGTTGCAGGAGCATTACACAGACCAAAAGGCATTCTCCTGTAGGCAAACACACCAGAAGGGCAAGTGAATGCTATTTTCTCTTGGTCCTGAGGATCTACTGCAATTTGGTTGTAACCTGAATAGCCATCCAAAAAGCAGTAATAATCATGACCAACTAGTCTTTCTAACATTTGGTCTATGAATGGTAAAGGAAAATGATCCTTTCTGGTGGCTGTATTGAGCCTTCTGTAGTCAATACACATACGCCACCCTGTAACTGTTCTTGTAGGAACCAATTCATTCTTTTCATTATAAATCACTGTCATGCCTCCCTTTTTAGGTATAACTTGGACAGGGCTCATCCAGGGACTATCAGAAATAGGATAAACAATCCCAGCCTCTAGTAATTTAGTGACCTCTTTCTGCACCACCTCCTTCATGGC
>NC_029780.3:54098587-54100229 GCF_000817695.3 Arachis duranensis | reverse complement strand
TGTGTCCTTAGCACTTGAATTAGTGCTTCCTCTTCCTGTGAATTTAAGGCAGAGCTTATGATCACTGGAAAAGTGTCACCCTCTCCCAGAAATGCATACTTCAGGGATGGTGGTAGTGGTTTGAGCTCAGGTTTGGGAGGCTTATCCTCTTCCTGAGGAATTTTCAAAAATTCTTTTGTTTCCTCTGGTTCTTCCTGTTCAGGCTGAACATCCTTGAAGATGTCCTCTAGTTCTGATTCTAGACTTTCAGTCATATTGATCTCTTCCACCAAAAAGTCAATAATGTCAGCGCTCATGCAGTCATTTGATGTGTCTGGATGCTGCATAGCTTTGACAGCATTCAACTTGAACTCATCCTCATTGACTCTCAGGGTTACTTCCCCTTTTTGTACATCAATAAGAGTTCATCCAGTTGCTAGGAAAGGTCTTCCTAGGATGAGAGTTTCACTCTTGTGCTCCTCCATTTCCAGCACTACAAAGTCAGTTGGAAAGGCGAATGGCCCAACCTTAACAATCATGTCCTCAATTATGCCTGATGGATATTTAATGGAGCCATCAGCAAGTTGGAGACATATCCGGGTTGGTTTGACTTCTTCAGTCAACCCAAACTTTCTGATAGTGGATGCAGGTATTAGATTGATACTTGCTCCAAGGTCACACAGGGCTGTCTTGGTTTAAGCACCTTCTAATGTGCATGTATCATAAAGCTTCCTGGATCTTGAAGCTTTTCTGGTAAACTTTTCAGAATGACTGCACTGCATTCTTCAGTGAGAAACACTTTTTTAGTTTCTCTCCAATCCTTCTTATGACTTAAGATCTCTTTCATGAACTTAGCATAAGAGGGTATTTGCTCAAGTGCCTCTGCAAACGAAATCTTTATTTCAAGAGTCCTTAGATAGTCTGCAAAGCGGGCAAATTGCTTATCCTGTTCTGCTTGGCGGAGTTTCTGAGGATAAGGCATCTTTCCTTTATATTCTTCAACCTTAGTTGTTGCAGGTTTATTCCTTACAGAAGTGGTTGGAGAAGCCTTTTTAGAGGGATTACTATCAGCACTCTCAGGTTTCTGATTCCTCATTGGTGTTTGAACGCCAGGATTGGGTGAAGAATGGGCGCTTAACGCCAACTTTTCCCCTTTTTCTGGCATTTGAACACCAGAACTGGGCAGGGAATGGGCGTTTAACGCCAGGTTTTCCCCCCTTTCTGGCGTTTGAACGCCAGGAGTATTCCTCTCTGGGCTCTTACTGTCCTCAAAGGGACTTTGAGCAGTGGTTTGGTTATCCTCTGTCAACTGTTCCTTTCTTGGCTTTTTGCTACTTTGAGCAGTGTTATTCAATGTCTTCCCACTTCTTAGTTGAACTGCTTGGCATTCTTCTGTTATCTGTTTAGATAACTGCTGTTTTGTCTGATTCAACTGTGATTCTATGTTCTTGTTAGCAATTTTAGTTTCTTGGAGCATCTCTTTAAATTCTGCTAACTGTTTTGTCATCAGGTGTAATTGCTGATTAAGCTCAACAATCTGTTCTTGAGGATTAGGATTAGTGGCTACTGCCATAGCTTCTTCTTTTGTAGAGGACTCATTGCTAGAGTACAAATGTTGATTTCTAGCAACAGTATCTATGAGTTCTTGAGCCTCTTCAATCGT
>NC_029780.3:54097632-54098473 GCF_000817695.3 Arachis duranensis | reverse complement strand
GAAGATGTCTAACTGTACCCACTCTGAAAATATTTCAGAGGGGCATTTTCTTAGCATACCTCTATACCTCTCCCAGGCATTATAAAGGAATTCATTATCCTCTTGTTTAAAGCCTTGGATGTCCAGCCTTAGCTGTGTCATCCTTCTTGGAGGGTAAAATTGATTCAGGAATTTGTCTGATAACTGTCTCCATGTTTTTATGCTTGCTGTGGGTTGGTTATTCAACCACCTCTTAGCTTGATCTTTTACAGCAAATGGAAACAGTAATAATCTGTAGACATCCTGATCCACCTCTTTATCACGTACTGTGTCAGCAATTTGTAAAAACTGTGCCAGAAACTCAACTCAAAACTACTGACTCCGATGGAGGGTAAGAAAGGGAAATGATTTGGATTCACAAGTAAAGTAATTTTTTTTAAAGGTGACCGAAAAAATTTAAAATAAAATAAAATAAAATTTCGAAAACTAAAAAAAATAAGATCAAAACAGATTGAAAACTAAATCACTTAGTTAATAATAAAAAATGATTTTGGAGTTAGCAATTGAAAAGATATGATTGAAAATTATTTTGAAAAAGAATCAATTTTTGAAATGAGGAAAGAGAAAAACAACAAAATGACACCAAACTTAAAATTTTTAGAAAATCAGACACAAATTTTTGAAATCTTAAAGGAAAACACAAAGAAGACACCAAACGTAGAATATGAAACTAAACTCAAATAAAAGACTCTAAACCAACAAAAATAAAACAGTCCTAATTTAAGCAACAAGATAAACCGTCAGTTGTCCAAACTCGAACAATCCCCGGCAACGGCGCCAAAAACATGGTGCACGAAATTGC
>NC_029780.3:54097139-54097527 GCF_000817695.3 Arachis duranensis | reverse complement strand
GCAAAGGTCGATCCCACAGAGATTGTCGGCTTGAAGCAAGCTATGGTTATCTTGTAAATCTTAGTCAGGATATCAGAAATTATCAGGATTGATTGTGAAAAGCAAAAGGACATGAAATAAGTACTTGTTTTGCAGTGACGGAAAATAGGTTGAGGTTTTGGAGATGCTCTATCTTCTGAATCTCTGCTTTCCTACTGTCTTCTTCTTCATGCACGCAAGGCTCCTTCCATGGCAAGCTGTATGTAGGATTTCACCGTTGTCAATGGCTACCTTCCATCCTCTCAGTGAAAATGTTCAACGCGCTCTATCACAGCACGGCTATTCATCTGTCGGTTCTCAATCAGGTCGGAATAGAATCCAGTGATTCTTTTGCGTCTGTCACTAACGC
>NC_029780.3:54091980-54097076 GCF_000817695.3 Arachis duranensis | reverse complement strand
CATAAGCGAGAATGATGATGAGTGTCACGGATCATCACATTCATCAAGTTGAAGAACAAGTGATATCTTAGAATAGAAGCAAGCGTGATTGAATGAAAAACAGTAGTAATTGCATTAATCCATCAAGACACAGCAGAGCTCCTCACCCCCAACCATGGGATTTAGAGACTCGTGCTGTAGAAGATACAATGAGAAACGTGTAAAGTGTCATGAGGTAGAGATACAATGTCAAAAGGTCCTATTAATAGTGAACTAGTAACCTAGGGTATACAAAAATGAGTAAATGACGTAAAAATCCACTTCCGGGGTCCACTTGGTGTGTGCTTGGGCTGAGAATTGAAGCTTTCATGTGTAGAGACTTTTTCTGGAGTTAAACGCCAGCTTTTATACCAGTTTGGGCGTTTAACTCCAAATTTTGTGCCAGTTCCGGCGTTAAACGCTGGGAATTCTGAAGCTGATTTGCAATGCCGGTTTGGGCCATCAAATCTCAGACAAAGTATGAACTATTATACATTGCTGGAAAGCCCAGCATATCTACTTTCCAACGCAATTAAGATCGCGCCAATTGGGCTTCTGTAGCTCCAGAAAATTCACTTCGAGTGCAGGGAGGTCAGAATCCAACAGCATCTGCAATTCTTTTCAGCCTCTGAATCAGAATTTTGCTCAGGTCCCTCAATTTCAGCCAGAAAATACCTGAAACCATAGAAAAATACACAAACTCATAGTAAAGCCCAAAAAAGTGAATTTTAACTAAAAACTAATAAAAATGTAATAAAAACTAACTAAAATATACTAAAAACATACTAAAAACAATGCCAAAAAGCGTATAAATTATCTGCTCATCAATCACTATGGCAAATCTTATATCGTTTCGAAGCCCCGGATGTTAGCTTTACAACCCAACTAGAACTGCATCATTTGGACCTCTGTAGCTGAAGTTATGACTGATTAAGTGCGAAGAGGTCGGCTTGACATCTTTTGCGATTCCTACATTTTTTCATGAGTTCTCCATTTTTATATGCTTTTCCTTCATTCCCTTGGTCTAATCCTTACCTCCTAAATCTGAAATCACTTAGCAAACATATCAAGGCATCTAATGGAATCAAGGAGAATTAGATTTAGCTATTTTAAGTCCTAAAATGCATGTTTTCACTCTTAAGCACAATTAAAGGAGAAGTTATAAAACCATGCTATTTCAATGGATAAATGTGGGTAAAAGGTTATAAAATCCCCTAAATCAAGCACAAGATAAACCCTACAAATGGGGTTTATCAGCCACCATATGATCCTTATCTGCCCCAACACCAATCCAATTACTCCCAAGAAGCACCACTCCCCTATGCATCATGTCCATATCCATCAAACCAAGAATCACAGGTTCGCTTCGAAGAATCAGTAAACCAATTTAATGCAACCCTTCATCAATTGGAGCAAGCAATAAATCAATTATCTTCCAGACGTTCGGACACTCAACAGACTCCCATGGATTCATGTGGAAAATCTAATGAAGAATGTATTGTGAAGAAGACACGAAAAGCTCCAGTGGATAGCATAGAGCATAACTTCGTACTGGAACAAGTAGAAGACGCTGTCATTGTAGAAGAAGAAGAGTTGGTTGAAGATTTAGGAGATGTTGAACCTCTGCAGGAATACAGAGTTGTAGAGAATTCCGTCGAAGACGTTACAATTGATGCTAAAGAAGATGTTGCACAACCCCCAAGGCAGGTATCTTATGAGGAACTGGACGGAATGACCCAAGACTCAAGTTTTCTTGATGATGATAGTCACCACTCAAGTTCCCCTAGTAATGCTCTTACATCCGCAAGTGAATTCTTTGAGGCAGAAGAATCTTCCCCAAGTGAATACGAAGATGATGCAGAGGTCGACTTTTCTCAACCTCCTAATTATGACTCGAGTGACGAGGAAGATATCGAAGACTTTGATCAAGACATGGTTGAAACGGAAGAAATTTGCCAAGAAGTGGAGGAATTCACAGAAGATTACAAGGGAGCAGAACTTACAGAACCACTGGAAACACCTATCCCAAGGCCATTACCACCCAACACAAACTTCAAGTGGGTAGAATCCTTGACCTTTATCTTCAAATTTCCACTTGAATATGGTTTACTTGAAACAGATGGCCATCTTAGGGCTCTCTGTGACTTTAAGAGTAAGAAGGAAATGGCTCGTACTCAGAGCTGGTGCACAAGGTTCAATAAAGTTCTATACTTCAACTCAAAGTGCACGGATTGGCATCATGATCAATCGAATGGATCTTAGAAAATTTTGGTCACCATGGTGAGAATCTACTTTCTAAACCGCCCGGCTGGAGAAATGCAGATCAAGATAAAAACGGGTGTACAGATAGAATTTGGGATCCTGGAATCTATTCCGATAGTCGTTTGAAGCTGCTCAAAAGCTTTACGTACCTTGTTTGGGACCCCGGAGGTTATTGGCATTCCAAACATTGGTGGAGGTTTCTGGATGAATTTAAACATAAGCAGCCATAACAGGAAGGTCATCCAATGTCCAATTTAAGGACTTTAACTAAAAGTGCTAGGTGGGAGTGTCTCCCACCATGGTATGGTCGTTTCTTTCTCAATTTCTTTATTTTGTACTGTTTGATTTTTTTTATGATTTCATATTTTTTATTGAACCTGGATGCTATTCATAACATTGCATTTAGCCTTGCATATATGTATAAAAAAAAAGAAGGCGTGTGACGCGACCGCATTGCTCGGGCGTTCGCTTCATTTGTGAAAAACGCTCCCCACGCGTCCGCATCATTCACGCGACCGCGTGACCTTGAGATCGGCGTAAAGATCTAACGTCCAAAAAGTTTGGCTGGAATCATGCGACTGTTGCGCGTTTCGCACAACACGACCCACGCGGTCGCGTCTTTGACACGGCCGCGTCACTTGCACAACACCAATCCCATGCGACAGCGTGAGCAACGCGATCGCGTTGCATGGATTGCACACCACCCCAAAGGAGACACTTGCACACCACCACAAAGGAGACAATGAGTTGCACTGAACCGACGCTAGAATTGTGCATTTCGCACGATTTCTAGTGACGCGATCGCATGCTTCACTCGATCGCGTCCTTCATTATCTACCCATTCTATGCGACCACGTGCCCTACGCGATCGCACGAACCCCATTCCACACCAGCCACGCGATCGCGTGGATTGCAAATTATAAACCCCCTGTGACGCGAAACCTACCCATCGCGCGCCCCCCAACCCCTTTCTTCTTCCTCTTCCCTGCAACCACCCCCTCTCTCTCTGCCCTTTGCCGCCGCACCACCGACGACCACCCAGACCCCACCGCAACGCCCCCTTCTCTCTTTTCCCTCTCTTTCTTCTTCTCCCCTCCACCACTCTTAACCCCCCCTCCGCGACCACCACGCCCACCGCGCCACCCTCAACCGCTGCGTCAGCCACCACCACCATCCCCCAACCATCTCTCTACCCCACTTTCTCTCCCACGCCTACCAGGTTCCACCGTACACTATTCTTCTTTCAATTCCTAGTTAATTGCATATTTTTCTGTTTATGTTCATCATTAGGCTAGTTAGATATGCATGTTGTAGTGGATTAGGTGGTTAGATAGCTAGGATCTAGATAGTGGATTTAGGCCTGATAATTGCACCGTTCCTGTTATCTGTTTATCTACTCTGCAATTTATTCTGGCTATGATGTTGATCCTGTTCATATGTTGCTCTTAACTATTACATGCTGCTTGATAAACCACTATTTTATGGTTTATCTTGTGCTCAATTGAGTGGTTTTATCTACTCTTTACCCACTTATTCATACTATTTGCATGGTTTTATATTTTCTTCCTGATTATGTGCTTTGATTGAAAACATGCTTTTTTGGACTTATATTTTCTTATTATTAATCCTCTCTTATCACCTTTTCCTTCTACATTCAAGTATTGGTTTTGGCAATTCTCATTTTGAACTGCTCCACGCATACCAAACCTATTCTTGAGTGCCCGGGCCAGCATTCTTATTACTTTTGATCTCTTGGTTAATAAATTGATTTATTGATGGTTTGATTTTACTTTTTGCTACTTCTATATCGATCTGAATCATCATCAATACCCTGTCTTTCCTGCTTGAATCTGAGTTGACTGTTGCTTCAAACTGTGAAATTCTTGTTACTTAGGAACCAATCATCATGCCACTTACTCTGAATTTCTTTTTACTAACTCACTGATTTTCACCTTCTCACCTCTTTTTCAACTTTAACCACTCTTGACTTTCTAATTTTTGACTAACTCCTTCCACTTCTTAACTCATGGCATGATTATTATTGCTCCTAATCAACATATATTCTATTTATATTACATTTTGGTTTGAAATTTCCCATCTCCATTTTTTTAACTCCTAAGCAATCCAAAATGCACCATTATTCAACTCATTTTATACCCTACTGCTCCTTTGCCACTTTGTGCTTATCTTGTTATCTACCTACTTGTTTTCCCGTTTTTATTATATCCTAGATTTCTGTTTTCTTTTAGGATGTTTGAGCCACAAGGAAAGGGAAAAGAAAAGGCAACCACTGGCAAACGAAAATGAGGTGAATCCTCTATGTCTCTCCTGGAGCTTCTGCATGATGACTCCTGGCGGGAAAAACACTTTACCGCGCAAAAGAAGGCTGACATGCTCCTCCCTGCCAATGATCCAATTATGTTTGCAAACCGATACTGTGAGCTGAAGTTTCCCATATTTGCTACCTCCAGAAATTTGTATCTGGAGCGGACCTTGAAAATTCCCAAAGAACTACAGCAGTACACCTCTGATCAGATCAAACAATGAGGCTGGTTCTTTTTGGAGAGAAACTTGACTGAGGTAACTGCTTCCTGGGTAAGAGAGTTTTACTGCAATTATTTCAAGACTTCCCTAGATGCAGTGCACCTCAGAGGGAAACAGATACTAGTCACCGAAGAGGCCATTGAGGATATTCTGCGCCTTTAGCCTACGTCAGATCAGCCAGACGGTTACCAAAAGGCTGAAAAGGACATGCGCTTTCTGAGATTTGACTGGGATGCTGTCAAGGAGAGGATAGCCCTTGACCCTACTGTCCC
>NC_029780.3:54080404-54091853 GCF_000817695.3 Arachis duranensis | reverse complement strand
CCCCCGCAGCAGAGTGCCGAAAGATCATCCCGCACAGTCGGAAGTTCCTGGCTTTCAGCTACCGCCCTCTATTTCTCACTGACACTACTGAGGCAGCCACATCTTCAGCTACCCCTTCTACCCCTACTGGCCCAGCACCACCCACTGCACCCCCCACCTGCTCCTGAGCCCGTCTATCGTTTGGTGCACCGCCTCTTTGACCGCCTAGATCAGATGGAGCGCCATCACTAGCAGCAGTTTGAGCGATCTGACCGTCGCACCAGGCGACTTTTTGAGAGGTCTGAGCGTCGCCACAAGCGACGCTATGAGCACCTCAAGCTGATGATCTGCTCTGGTGGTGACATTCCCTCCGAGCCCGACACTCCCTCCGACACATCTGATGAAGAGGTGAGTGATCACGAGGAGGAGGCACCTACCCAGGCTGAGCAGAGAGGTCCTGGCCACACTGCACCACATCATGAGGAGCACCACCAGCCACAGACTGCAGATTTGGAGGTTCCTCTACGGACAGAGCCCCCTCTGCATCAGACCACTCCTCCGATCCTCTCAACAACTGCAGATCCTCAGCCTACCATCGAGACACCAGCAGCCCATCCTTCTGGAGATGACACTTCATCACACCCTGCTTGAGTGAGCATCGAGGATGATGCTATTGTTTAAGTGTTGGGAGGCTGCCATCTCTGGCATCTATTTATTTTGGTGAACCACTACAAACTCTCTTCTTATTTTGTCTATTTTCTATATTTTTGCACATTTTTCTCTTTTTGCTTTTTATTGTACTTTTTGCATTATGCGCTTTGAGCTATATGTATAATATATTGGATATTTTAGCTTGATTTGCACCTTAGTTTACTAGTTATTTATTAAGTGGATTAATTAGTATAGTTTACCCTTTTTTTGCATATGATAGTTTAGCTTAGATTGAAAAGAAAAAGGAAGTAAGCTAGAGACTTTAACAGAATAAAAACAATCCACACCTTATATATATAGCATTACATGTTAGTTAGTTAACAACATTTCATCAAGGAGGAACACTAAAAGTTTAAAAACATCCAGTATATTTTACATTGAGAATAATGGGAACTCTTAATTTCTACTTACATAACATACTTAAGTGATATATGATTTTTGAGTTAGAGAACACACAGCCTGTGAGTTTTGAGCTTAATTGCATGGTTACATTTAAACCATAATATTTTATTCCTGTGCGTTCTGCCCTTCTTATTTATTCTGGTGTTCTTTACTTTGTTTTAATCTATATGTCCGATTATAGAATATAGATACATACCAAGAAAGTGATTGAGGCCATTGTTTGATTCTAGCTTACCATTCCCAAATTAGCCTACCTTCTACATCACCCTTGTTAGCCCCCTTGAGCCTTTAAATCCCCTCTTGTTTTATAACCACATTACTAGCCTTAAGCAGAAAAACAAAATAAAAATCCTAAGTTGAATCCTTGGTTAGCTTAAGATAGAAATTGTGTATTGTGTAAGTGTGGGAACCTTATGGGAACATGGATGATAGAAACAAAAGGGTAGAAAGTTAAAAAGAAAAAAAATTTATTTTTAAAAGTTTTAGGAAGCATGCTCATGTGAAGTCAAAATAATTTAATTACCATGTTTAACAAAAAAAATTATTTTATTTTTCAGTATTTGAATAAAGGGGATACAAAAAGAATTCCCCAAACGCAAAAAGCGATGCACATGGGATAAACATAAATAAAAAATTAAGATATGAGCATGTAATATAAAAGGTGGGAAAAATATGGGAAAATAGGTAAAGAAGCTTTGCTTTACAAAATATGTATGTTAGGTGAGATCTTAGACTAATCAAGGATTCACTTAATTAGCTCACGTAGCCTTATACATATACCCTTACCTTTACCTTGGCCCTATTACAACCTTAATTAAAGACCTCATGATTTTTGTATGCCTATATTCTATAATTGTTGATTGTTTAGATGAAGAACAAAGTTATGGAAAACAAGGATAAAAAGAAGAATAGAGTGATTAACCCAATAAATACTGAGTGACTAGAGAGTAAACACAAAATCCAGTGAGGGTTCAATAGCTCATCACCATATATCTCTACTTCTATTGTTTGAAAAATATTTTATTTACCCATCTCAATTGTAAAAGTGTTTTAACATTATCTAAGGTTGGCTATGCATATATGATTCCTTGAGAATGTAAATTAATTTGACTACATGTAAAGCTTTATATATAGGTGAATAATAACTAGATTTGCATGACTCATTTAGGTAGTTGCATCTAGGATAGATTGCATTGCATGAGATTCCACCATTTTTACTTTATTCTTTCTCTTGGATTTAGCATGAGGACATGCTATTGTTTAAGTGTGGGGAGGTTGATAAACCCATATTTTATGATATATTTTGTGCTGAATTTAAGTGAATTATTCAATCCTTCACCCACTTATGCATGTGAAATTGCATGGTTTTACTTTCCCTTCCTTATTATGTGATGTATGTGAAAAACATGTTTCCTAGGCTTTAAAAATATTAATTTTAAATACCTTTTGTTGCCATTCAATGCCATGACTTGTGTGTTAAGTATTTTCAGATCTTCTAAGGCAGAAATGATTTAAAGGATGGAAAGGAGACATACAAAAATGGAAGAAAAGCGCAAAATAGAGTTATTGAAGAAATTGGCAGCGGCGCGAATGCATGGACGACGCGGCCGCATGCCAGCACGAAATGGCAGTGACGCGACCGCGTGATTGATGCGATCGCGCGCCATAAGTGAAACGTATATGATGCGGACGCATGATTGAAGCGACCGCGTGACAAGGAAAACTCCAAATGACGCGACCGCGTGACCCACGCGGACGCGTGACAGAGGCCACACACCAGAAATTACAGATCTCGTTCCTAGTACTTTATGGGCTCTTTTTGGCCCAGATCCAAGCCCAGAGAACACAGACCAAGGGCTGTAAAGTGAAGGAATGAAGTGAACAATTGGGGAGCGAAATTCATAATGCACTTTTAATAGTTTAGATGTAGTTTTTAGTGAGGGATGTTCTTTCCTCTCTCTTAGGTATTATGATTAGGATTTTTAGAAATTAGGAATATTTTCATCTTCTTCAATTACAGGTTCAATGTTCCTTTTATTTATTTTCTCAATTTAATTTATGGATTTCTTGTTCAACTCAACTTCTTTATTTGGCTATAACTGCCCATGTTACATTTGATATCTTTATCAATTCATAATTTTGAGGTATTTCAGTTTATTATTACTCTCTTTTATTTATGTTACTGTTGCTCCCAATCCGAAGACATTTTTATTCCAGTGGATTTATTTTTCTCCTTTTGGTCTTGGTTAAGAAATCAGTAACTCATGAGTTATTAGACTCAACGTGATCGATAATTGCTATCTTTGCTAATTAGCTTTAACTTCTATAATCCCAATCTTTGTCTAGGAATTAACTAGGATTTGAAGATCAAGCTAATTAGTCACTTGACCTTCCCTTGCACTAGCAAATGTTAACTAAGTGGAATTAAGATTCAATTTTCATCATCATTGATAAGGATAACTAGAATAGGACTTCCAATTTCTCATACCTTGCCAAAAGTTTATTTTACAGTCATTTATTTATTTTACCTGCCATTTAAATTACTTGTTCCTCATCTTTTAAACCCCGATTTACAATCTTCATAACCAATAATAAGAACATACCTCCTTGCAATTCCTTGAGAAGACGACCCGAGGTTTAAATACTTCGATTATCAATTCCAAAGGGGTTTGTTACTTGTGACAACCAAAACGTTTCTACGAAGGAATTTTCTGTTGGTTTAGAATCTATACTCACAACGCGACTATATTTTTACAAAATTCTTTACTAGCAAAAAATCCTAATGTTAGTGGTTTTTAAAAAGATAAGAAATAGTATATTTTGAAAAATGTTTGAAAATAATTTTAAAAAGATAAAAAGTTAGAAAAAAGATTTTGAAATCAAATTTAAAAAGATATGAGTGAAAAAGATTTGATTTTAAAAAGATATGATTGAAAAAGATTTGACTAAAAAAGATTTGATTGAAAAAGATTTGATTTTAAAAAGATATTATTAAAAAGATATGATTGAAAAAGATTTTAAAAAGATTTAATTTTTAAAATTGAAGACTTGACTAACAAGAAACTAAAAGATATGATTCTAGAATATAAAGACTGATCCTTTCTTAACAAGAAAGTAACAAACTTGAAATTTTTGAATCAAAACATTAATTGTTAGCAAGGATTTTGAAAATATAACATAAAATTAAGAAAAATATTTTTGAAAAATTAAATTAAAAATTTTTTTTGAAAACATTAAAAGATGAAAAAGATGAACGTTTAAAATATGTTTGATGCAAAAAATTATGAATTAAAACATGAAAATTTGAAAGAATTTGAATTTGAAACGAAATTACCTCCCCTGTGTCTTCCTGGCGTTAAACGCCCAGGATGCTATCTATTCTGGCGTTTAACGCCCAGAATGCTACCTCTTTGGGCGTTTAACGCCCAGCCAGATACCCTGGCTGACGTTAAATGCCTGAAATCCTTCTTTACTGGGCATTTTTCTAAACGCCTAGATTTTTTTCTGTGATTCCTCTGTTGTATGTTCTGAATCTTCATTTCTCTGTATTATTTACTTGAAAAGAGATATTTTTTATTTTTTAATTTTTAATAGAGAGAGGGAAAAACAACAAAATGAAATAAAACATAAAAATGCAAGATCAAAACATGTAATGCATGCAAAGACACTTTGAATGTCAAGATGAACACCAAGAACACTTTGAAGATCATGATGAATATCAAGGACATATTTTTGAAAATTTTTTAAGAAAAGAAAGATATGCAAGACACCAAACTTAAAATTTTTTAATGTTTAGACACTATGGATTTGAAAATGCATATGAAAAACAAGAAAAGACACAAAAAAAGGACAATTTAAAGATCAGAACAAGGAAAATCATCAATAACAACTTGAAGATCAATGAAGAACACAATGCATGAATTTTTTTCGAAAACTTGAGAAAATTTGAAAACATACAATTGACACCAAACTTAGGATTTGACACTAGACTCAAACAAGAAACACAAATTTTTTTTTGTTTTTATGATTTTATTAAATTTTTTGTATTTTTTGAAAATAAAACTAAAATTACCCAATCTAAGCAACAAGATGAACCGTCAGTTGTCCAAACTGAAACAATCCCCAGCAATGGTGCCAAAAACTTGGTGCACGAAATTGTGATCACACTTTTCAAAACTCTGCACAACTAACCAGCAAGTGCACCGGGTCATCCAAGTAATACCTTACTTGAGTAAGGGTCGATCCCACGGAGATTGACGGCTTGAAGCAAGCTATGGTCATCTTGTAAATCTCAGTCAGGCGGATTCAAATGGTTATGAGGTGTTGATAATTAAAAGATAAATAAAACATAAAATAAGATAGAGATACTTATGTAATTCATTTGTGGGAATTTCAGATAAGCGTTTGGAGATGCTTTGTTACTCTTGAACCTCTGCTTTCCTATTGCCTTCATCCAATCATGTGTGCTCCCTTCCATGGCAAGCTGTATGATCCTCTCAGTGAAAATGGTTCGGCTATGGTCTCTGTACAGCTAATCAACTGTCGGATTTCTCGTCTTGGATGAAAAATACCAGGCACAGCTACCGCAGGGCTAATCATCTATCGGTTCTCACTAGCATCGGAATAAGATCCATTGATCCTTTTGCACACTGTCACTGTGCCCAACATTCATGAGTTTGAAGCTCCTCACAGTCATCGCTTCCCAGATCCTACTTGAAATACCACAGAGAAGGTTTAGACTTTCCAGATCTCATGAATGCTGTCTAGTGTTCTAGCCTATACCACGAAGATCCTAATCTCAGATTCAGATGCTCCGTTGTCAGGAGGGACGATGTGAATCGTTGATTAGAGACCCAAGAGAATATACTCTAGCTGTCATCCAATGACTACGTTGAACATCATGTAGACCACTTTGTGGTTGTCAGGCACGCGGATCTTGGCTAAGCGAGTGCTGAAGATAGAGGGTGATTGTCACGGGTCACCCCTTCAGTCTGACTTAACTGAATTAAGTACAGGAGTATATCTTGGAGAAGAAGTGGGAGTGAATTGAATGAAAACCATAGTACTTGCATTAATTCGTGAGGAACAACAAAGCTCCTCACCTTAATCTATGAGGTGTAGAAACTCTACCGTTGAAAATACATAAGAACAAACTGGTCTAGGCATGGCCGAATGGCCAGCCTCCAAAAAGGGTTCGAAGAATTCCCCCACAGGTCAAAGACTCCAATACAATAGTAAAAAGTGCTATTTATACTAAACTAGTAAACTAGGTTTACAGAAAATGAGTAGATAGTGCAGAAATCTACTGTCGGGGCCCACTTGGTGTGTGTTTGGGCTGAGCCTTGAAGTTTTCACGTGCATAAGCCATCCTTGGAGTTAAACGCCTGCTTGGGTGCCAACTTGGGCGTTTAACTCCAGCTTTGGTACTAGTTCTGGCGTTTTACGCCAGAAAAGGATCTCTGATGGACGTTTGAACGCCAGTTTGGGCCATCAAATCTCGAGCAAAGTATGGACTATTAAATATTGCTGGAAAGCCCAAGATGTCTAATTTCCAACATAATTGTGATCACGCCAATTTGGCTTCTATAGCTCCAGAGAATTCACTTCGAGTGCAGGGAGGTCAGAATCCAACAGCATCTACAGTCCTTTCTCAGCCTCTGAATCAGATTTTTGCTCAGGTCCCTCAATTTCAGCCAGAAAATACCTGAAATCACAGAAAAACACACAAACTCATAGTAAAATCTAGAAATGTGAATTTTGCATAAAAACTAATAAAAATATACTAAAAAGTGACTAAACTATACTAGAAACTACCTAAAAACAATGCCGAAAAGTGTATAAATTATCCGCTCATCACCAGGGTTCCAAGAAACTTTAAAATCCCCGACATGGATCTCTTTGACAAAACGATTGACACGAGGCATCAGCTTAGCAACTTCAAAAGTCAGATGTACCTAGTTGACGCCTCTGATGCTACTCATTATAAAGCCTTTCCAACTACTCTGACCAAAGCCACGATGAAGTGGTTCGATAACTTACCTCCTAGGTCGGTAACTTGTTTTAATGACCTGTCTAGGAAGTTTTTCACTAGATTCTTGGTGCACAAAATTGCGATCATCAATGGCGCCATCAACATGGTACGCTCAATTGCAATCTCAACTCTTTATCATAACTTCGCACAACTAACCAACAAGTGCACTGGGTCGTCCAAGTAATAAACCATACGCGAGTAAGGGTCGATCCCACAGAAATTGTTGGTATGAAGCAAGCTATGGTCATCTTATAAATCTCAGTCAGGCAGATTCAAATGGTTATAGATGAATAAAGCATAAAATAAAGATAGAGAAACTTATGCAATTCATTTTTGAGAATTTCAGATAAGCGTATGGAGATGCTTTGTCCCTTCCGTCTCTCTGCTTTCCTACTGTCTTCATCCAATCCTTCTTACTACTTTCCATGGCAAGCTGTATGTTAGGAATCACCGTTGTCAATGGCTACAGTCCCATCCTCTCAGTGAAAATGTTCAACGTGCTCTGTCACAGCACGGCTATTCAGCTGTCGGTTCTCGATCATGTCGGAATAGAATCCAGTGATTCTTTTGCGTTTGTCACTAACGCCCCACAATCGCGAGTTTGAAGCTCGTCACAGTCATTCAATCCTTGAATCCTACTCGAAATACCACAGACAAGGTTTAGACTTTCTGGATTCTCATGAATGCCGCCATCAATTCTAGCTTATAACACGAAGATTCTGATTAAGGAATCCAAGAGATATGCGCTCGGTCTAAGGTAGAACGGAAGTGGTTGTCAGTCACACGTTTATAGGTGAGAATGATGATGAGTGTCACGGATCATCACATTCGTCATGGTTAAGTGCAACAAATATCTTAGAATGGGAATAGACTGAATTGAATAGAAAATAGTAGTAATTGCTTAAAACTTGAGGTACAGCAGAGCTCCACACCCTTAATCTATGGTGTGTAGAAACTCCACCATTGAAAATACATAAGTGATGGTGGTCCAGGCATGGCCAAATGGCCAGCCCCCAAAACATGATCACAGGATCAAAAATACAATCCAGGATCCAGCCTTTTTAATACCATAATAAAATGTCCTATTTATACTAGACTAGCTACTAGGGTTTACAGAAGTAAGTAATTGATGCAGAAATCCACTTTCGGGGCCCACTTGGTGTGTGCTTGGGCTGAGCTTGAGCTTTACACGTGCAGGGGCTTTTTTTGGAGTTGAACGCCAAGTTGTAACGTGTTTTTGGCGTTCAACTCTGGTTCGTGACGTATTTCTGGCGTTTGACTCTAGAATGTAGCATGGAACTGGTATTGAGTGCCAGTTTGCGTCATCTAATCTCGAATAAAGTATGGACTATTATATATTTCTGGAAAGCTATGGATGTCAACTTTCTAACGCCGTTGAGAGCGCACCATTTGGAGTTTTGTAGCTCCAGAAAATCCATTTCGAGTGCAGGGAGGTCAGAATCCAACAGCATCAGCAGTCCTTTGTCAGCCTTCTTATCAGAGTTTTGCTCAGGTCCCTCAATTTCAGCCAGAAAATATCTGAAATCACAGAAAAATACACAAACTCATAGTAAAGTCCAGAAATGTAAATTTAGCATAAAAACTAATGAAAACATCCCTAAAAGTAACTAGATCCTACTAAAAACTACATAAAAACAATGCCAAAAAGCGTATAAATTATCCGCTCATCACAACACTGGTGGACAAAATTGTGATCATCAACAATGGCTCCAATAATTTGGTAGCTCTCACACGTCAATTACACTTAGTCACAACTTCGCACAACTAACCAGCAAGTGCACTGGGTCGTCCAAGTAATACCTTACGTAAGGGTCGATCCCACGGAGATTGTTGGTATGAAGAAATCTATGGTCATCTTGTAGATCTCAGTCAGGCTGATTCAAATGTGATTGGATTAGATAATTAAAAGATAAATAAAATAGGATAGAAATACTTATGTAAATTAATGGTGAAAATTTTAGATAAGCGTATGGAGATGCTTGTCCTTGTTGAATCTCTATTTTCCTACTGATTTCATCCAATCCTTCTTACTCCTTTCCATTGCAAGCTGTATGTAGGACATCACCGTTGTCAATGGCTACATCCCATCCTCTCATTAAAAATGGTCCAAATGCTCTGTCACATCACGGCAAATCATCTATCGGTTCTCAATCAGGTTGGAATAGAATCCCGTGATTCTTTTGCGTCTGTCACTAATGCCCAGCCTTCAGGAGTTTGAAGCTTGTCACAGTCATTCAATCTCGGAATCCTACTCGGAATACCACAGACAAGGTTAGACTTTCCGGATTCCCATGAATGCCGCCATCAATTCTAGCTTATACCACGAAGATTCTGATTAAGGAATCCAAGAGATATGCGCCCGGTCTAAGGTAGAACGGAAGTGGTTGTCAATCACGCGCATTCATAGGTGAGAATGATGACGAGTGTCATGAATCATCACATTCATCAAGTTGAAGTGCAATGAATATCTTATAACAAGAATAAGTTGAATTGAATAAAAAAAAACAGAAGTACTTGCATTAAAACTCGAGGTACAGCAGAGCTCCACACCCTTAATCTATGGTGTGTAGAAAATCCACCGTTGAAAATACATAAGTAATGAAGGTTCAGGCATGGCCGAATGGCCAGCCTCCAAACGTGATCACAGGATCAAAAAATACAATTCAGGATCTAAGATGATTAATACAAAGGTAAAAAGTTCTATTTATACTTAAACTAGCTACTAGGGTTTACAGAGGTAAGTAATTGATGCATAAATCTACTTCCGGGGCCCACCTAGTGTGTGCTTGGACTGAGCTTGATCTATCCGCGAGCTGAGGCTTCTCTTGGAGTTGAACGCCATGTTGTAACGTGTTTTGGGCGTTCAATTCTGGTTCGTGACGTGTTTCTGGCGTTTGACTCCAGAATGCAGCATGGAACTGGCGTTGAGCGCCAATTTACATCATCTAATAACGAATAAAGTATAAACTATTATATATTGCTGGAAAGCTCTGGATGTCTACTTTCCAACGCCGTTAAGAGAACGGCATTTGGAGTTCTGTAGCTCCAGAAATCCCTTTTCCAGTGCAGGGAGGTCAGATTCCAACAGCATCAGCAGTCCTTTGTCAGCCTCCTATCAGAGTTTTGCTTAGGTCCCTCAATTTCAGCCAGAAAATACCTGAAATCACAGAAAAACACACAAACTCATAGTAAAGTCTAGAAATGTGAATTTAGCATAAAAACTAATGAAAATATCCCTAAAAGTAACTAGATCATGCTAAAAACTACCTAAAAACAATGCGAAAAAGCGTATAAATTATCCGCTCATCACAACACCAAACTTAAATTGTTGCTTGTCCCCAAGAAACTGAAAATCAAATAGGATAAAAAGAAGAGAATATACTATAAATCCCAAAATATCAATGAATATTAATTCTAATTAGATGAGCGGGACTTGTAGCTTTTTTGCTTCTGAACAGTTTTGGCATCTCACTTTTTCCTTTGTTTAGAATGATTAGCATCTATAGGAACTTAGATTTTCAGATAGTGTTATTGATTCTCCTAGTTAAGTTTGTTGATTCTTGAACACAGCTACTTTTATGAGTCTTGGCCGTGGCCCTAAGCACTTTGTTTTCCAGTATTACCACCGGATACATAAATGCCACAGACACATAATTGGGTGAACCTTTTCAGATTGTGACTCAGCTTTGCTAGAATCCCCAGTTAGAGGTGTCCAGAGATCTTAAGCACACTCTTTTTGCCTTGGATCATGACTTTAACCACTCAGTCTCAAGCTTTTCACTTGGACCTTTATGACACAAACACATGGTTAGGGACAGCTTGATTTAGCCGCTTAGGCCTGGATTTTATTTCCTTGGGCCCTCCTATCCATTGATGCTCAAAGCCTTGGATCCTTTTTACCCTTGCCTTTTGGTCTTAAGGGCTATTGGCTTTTTCTGCTTGCTTTTTCTTTTTCTTTCTATTTTTTCACCAAATTTTTTTTTCGTAAGCTTTTGCTTTTTTACTACTTTTTCTTGCTTCAAGAATCAATTTCATGATTTTTCAAATTGTCAATAACATTTTTCTTTGTTCATCAATCTTTCAGGAGCCAACAATTTTAACATTCATAAACAACAAGATCAAAAATATGCACTGTTCAATCATTCATTCAGAAAACAAAAAGTATTGTCACCACATCAATATAATTAAACTAAATTTAAGGATAAATTCGAAAATTATGTACTTCTTGTTCTTTTGAATTAGAAACATTTCATTTAAGAGAGGTGAAAGACTAATGGATTTTATTCATAGCTTTAAGGCATGGTT
>NC_029780.3:54079154-54080378 GCF_000817695.3 Arachis duranensis | reverse complement strand
CTTTAAGACATAGTTACTAACTACTAATGATCATGAAGTAGAGACACAAAACATAGATAAACATATAACATAAAAACCGAAAAACAGAAAAAAATAAGAACAAGGAATGAATCCACCTTAGTGGCATCTTCTTCTTGAAGGACCAATGATGTCCTTAAGCTCTTCTATGTCCCTTCCTTGCCTTTGTTGCTCCTCCCTCATTGCCCTTTCATCTTCTCTAATTTCATGATGAATGATGGAGTGCTCTTGATGTTTCACCCTTAATTGATCCACATTGTAACTCAAATCTTCTAAGGAAGTGTTCAGTTGTTCCCAATAGTTGTTGGGAGGAAAGTACATCCCTTGAGGCATCTCCGGGATTTCTTGGTGATGAGCTTCCTCATGCATCTCTTGGGTTCCAAGAGTGATCTCTCTTGTTTGCTCCATCCTTTTCTTAATGATGGGCTTGTCCTCCTCAATGAGAATGTCTCCTTCTATGATAACTCCAGCTGAGTAACATAGATGGCAAATAAGATGAGGAAAAGCTAGCCTTGCCAAAGTAGAGGACTTATCGGCTATTTTGTAGAATTCATGGGAGATGACTTCGTGAACTTCTACTTCCTCTCCAATCATGATGCTATGAATCATGATGGCCCGATCCACAGTAACTTCAGATCGGTTGCAAGTGGGGATGATAGATCGTTGAATGAAATCCAACCATCCTCTAGCCACAGGCTTGAGGTCCAGTGGAGATGTCAGATCCTTTGGAGTCTCTTTTCCATTGAGCTCCTTCCACACATATGTCCATAAGGACTTGGTCCAACCTTTAATTAAAGTTGACCTTTCTAGTATAGGGGCGTGCATCTCCTTGCATCATGGGTAAGTTGAACGCCAACCTCACATTTTCCGGACTAAAATCTAAGTATTTCCCCCGAACCATTGTAAGATAATTCTTTGGACTCGTGTTCACACTTTGATCATGGTTCCTAGTGATCCATGCATTGGCATAGAACTCTTGAACTATTAAGATTCCGACTTGTTGAATGGGGTTGGTTAGAACTTCCCAACCTCTTCTTTGGATCTCATGTCGGATCTCCGGATACTCATTTTTCTTGAGCTTGAAAGGGACCTCAGGGATCACCTTCTTCTTTGCCACAACATCATAGAAGTGGTCTTGATGGGCTTTGAAGATGAATCTTTCCATCTCCCATGACTCGGAGGTGGAAGCTTTTGTCTTCTCTTTCC
>NC_029780.3:54072705-54078894 GCF_000817695.3 Arachis duranensis | reverse complement strand
AAGGAGAATGGAGGGGTTTATATAGGGAAGTGAGAGAGGGTAGGTTCGGCCATTTTAGGGTGGGTTTGGGTGGGAAAGATTTTTGAATTTTGAAGGTAGGTGGGGTTTATGGGGGTAATTAGGAAGAGAGATTGAGGTGATTGGTGAAGGGTTTTTGGGAAAGTGTGTTATAGGATTAATTAAGAGGTAAGGTGGGAATATGTTAGGTGGGGATCTTGTGGGGTCCACAGATCCTGAGATGATCCTGTGGGGTCCATAAATCCTAAGGTGTCAAGGATTTACATCCCTGACTAATTAGGCATGTAAAATGCCTTAGCACACCATTCTGGCGTTTAAACGCCGAAGTGGTGCATGTTCTGGGCATTCAACGCCCATGTGTAGCATGTTTCTGGCGTTGAACGCCAGTTCCATGTTGTTACTGGCGTTCATCGCCATCTTTCCTCAGGGCATATTCCTGGCGTTCAAACGCCAGGATATTGCTTGTTTTTGGCATTCAGCGCCAGATCCATGCTCTGTTCTGGTGTTGAACGCCAGCCAGATGCTCCTTACTGGCGTTTAAACGCCAGTAAGTCCTTCCTCCAGGGTGTGATTTTTCTTCTGCTGTTTTTGATTCTGTTTTTAATTTTAATATTTTTTTCGTGACTCCACATGATCATGAACCTACTAAAACACAAAATAATAAATAAATAAAATAAAAATTGGGTTGCCTCCCAACAAGCGCTTTTTTAATGTCAATAGCTTGACAGTGGGCTCTCATGGAGCCTCACAGGTGATCAGGTCAATGTTGTATAGTCCCAACACCAAACTTAGAGTTTGGTTGTGGCCTCCCAACACCAAACTTAGAGTTTGATTGTGGGGGCTCTGTTTGGCTCTGTATTGAGAGAAGCTCTGCATGCTTACTCTCCCTTGTTACAGAAGGATAGCCGTGTGCCTTAAACACAAGGTAGTCCCCATTCAATTGAATGACTAATTCTCCTCTGTTGACATCTATCACAGGTTCTGTTGTTGCTAGGAAAGGTCTTCCAAGGATGATGCATTCATCCTCCTCCTTCCTAGTGTTTAAGATTATGAAATCAGCAGGGATGTAAAGGCCTTCAACCTTTACACACGTCCTCTACTAATCCATAAGCTTGTCTTACTGACTTGTCTGCCAATTGTAACGAGAATAAGGCAGGCTGTACCTCAATGATCACCAGTTTCTCCATTATAGAGAGTTGCATAAGGTTTATGCCTGACCCTAGATCACACAGAGCCTTGTTAAAGGTCATGGTGCCTATGGTACAGGGTATTAAGAATTTCCCAGGATCTTGTTTCTTTTGAGGTAGAGTTTGCTGAACCCATGTATCAAGTTCACTAATGAGCAAAGGAGGTTCACCTTCCCAAGTCTCATTACCAAATAACTTGGCATTCATCTTCATGATGGCTCCTAGATATTGAGCAACTTGCTCTCTAGTTACATCTTCATCTTATTCAGAGGAAGAATAATCTTCAGAGCTCATGAATGGCAGAAGGAGATTTAATGGAATTTATATGGTCTCTATATGAGCCTCAAATTCTTTTAGGTCCTCAATAGGGAACTCCTTCTTTTTTGAGAGACATCCCAGGAGGTCTTCCTCACTAGGATTTTTGTCCTTCTCCTCCCTTGTGCATTCGGCCATATTGATTACATCAATGGCCTTGCACTCTCCTTTTGGATTCTCTTCTGTATTGCTTGGGAGAATACTGGGAGGAGTTTCAATGACTTTCTTACTCAGCTGGCCCACTTGTGCCTCCGAATTTCTGATGGAGGACCTTGTTTCACTCATGAAACTTAAAGTGGCCTTAGACAGATCAGAGACTAAATTTGCTAAATTAGAGGGGCTCTGCTCAGAATTCTCTGTCAGTTGCTGAGAAGATGATGGAAAAAGCTTGTTATTGCTTAGTCTGTTTCTTCCACCATTATTAAAGCCTTGTTGAGGCTTTTGTTGATCCTTCCATGAGAAATTTGGATGATTTCTCCATGATGAATTATAGGTGTTTCCATAAGGTTCACCCATATAATTTACCTCTGCCATTGTAGGGTTTTCAGGATCATAAGCTTCTTCTTCAGAAGATGCCTCTTTAGTGCTGTTGGATGTATTTTGCCATCCATTCAGACTTTGGGAAATCATGTTGACTTGCTCAGTCAACACTTTGTTCTAAGCCAATATGGCATTCAGAGCATCAATCTCAAGAACTCCCTTCCTCTGAGGCGTCCCATTATTCACGGAATTCCTATCAGAAGTGCACATGAACTGGTTATTTGCAACCATGTCAATAAGTTCTTGAGCTTCTGCAGGCGTTTTCTTTACGTGAATGGATCCACCTGCAGAATGGTCCAATGAAATCTTAGAGAATTCAGATAGACCATAATAGAATATATCCAGAATGGTCCATTCTGAAAGCATGTCAGAAGGACATCTTTTGGTCAGCTACTTGTATCTTTCCCAAGCTTCATAGAGGGATTCACCATCTTTTTGTTTGAATGTCTGAACATCCAATCTAAGCTTGCTCAGCTTTTGAGGAGGAAAGAATTTAGCCAAGAAGGCCGTGACCAGCTTATCCCATGAGTCTAGGCTATCTTTAGGTTGTGAATCCAACCATGTTCTAGCTCTGTCTCTTACAGCAAAAGGGAAAAGCATGAGCTGTAGACTTCAGGATCTACTCCATTCGTCTTTACAGTCTCACAGATCTACAAGAACTCAGTTAAAAACTGATAGGGATCTTCTGATGGAAGTCCATGAAACTTGCAGTTTTGTTGCATTAGAGCAACTAGTTGAGGTTTTAGCTCAAAATTGTTTGCTCCAATGGTGGGAATTGAGATACTTCTTCCATCAAACTTGGAAGTAGGTGTAGTATAATCACCAAGCATCCTCCTTGCATTATTGTTGTTAGGTTCGGCTGCCATGTCTTTTTCTTGTTCGAAAATTTCAGTAAGGTTGTCTCTAGATTGTTGTAATTTAGCTTCTCTTAGTTTCCTCTTCAGAGTCCTTTCAGGTTCTAGATCAGCTTCAACAAGAATGCCTTTTTTCCTTGTTCCTGCTCATATGAAAGAGAAGAAAACAAGAAAAGAAGAGGAATCATCTATGTCATAGTAAAGAGGTTCCTTATTATGAGTAGAAGAAGAAAGGGGATAAAGAAAGGAGACTCCAAAAAGAAGGGTGAGGATAGGGGTAGTGAATTGAGATCAAGAGAGGTGAAGAGAAGTGTTAGTAAATAAAAAAATAAATAGAAGAAGATGAGAGAGAGATTTTCGAAAATATTTTTGAATAGGAGTTTATGATTTTCGAAAATTAAGATAAGAAATTAAAATTAAAATTAAAATTTGAAACAATTAATTAATTAAAAAGAATTTTTGAAAAAGAAGGAGATATTTTCGAAAATTAGAGATAGAAAAGTAGTTAGGTGGTTTTGAAAAAGATAAGAAACCAACAAAAAGTTAGTTAGTAGATTGAAAGAGATTTGAAAATCATTTTTGAAAAGATAAGAAGATAAGAAGATATTTTGAAATCAAATTTTTGGATAAGACAAAATTTTTGAAAAAGATATGATATAAAAGATAAGATAAGATAGATTTAATTTTTAAAATTAAAATTAATTACTTGACTAACAAGAAACTAAAAGATATGATTCTAGAATTTAAAGATTGAACCTTTCTTAACAAGAAAGTAACAAACTTTAAATTTTTGAATCAATCACATTAATTGTTAGCATAATTTTCGAAAATAAAGATAAAATTAAAAAAGATTTTTGAAAAATATTTTTAAATTTTCGAAAATCATAAGATAAAAATGAAAAAGATTTGATTTTTGAAAAAGGTTTGAAAAGATAGGATTTTTAAAATTGAAAATTTGACATGACTTGTAAGAAACAACTAATTTTAAAAATTTTTGACTAAGTCAACTCAAATTTTTGAAAATTATGAGAAAATTAAGGAAAAGATATTTTTTTGATTTTTTAATTTTTAATTATGAGAGAGAAAAACACAAATATGACCCAAAACATGAAAATTTTGGATCAAAACACAAGATGCATGCAAGAACACTATGAATGTTCAGATGAACACCAAGAACATCAAGAACATATTTTTGAAAAAATTTTGATGCAAAGAAAACATGAAAGACACCAAACTTAGAATTCTTTAATGCTTGGACTCTAACAAACAAAAAATGCATATGAAAAACAACAAAAGATACAAAACAAGAAAACATCAAGATCGAACAAGAAGACTTACCAAGAACAACTTGAAGATCATAAAGAACACTATGAATGCATGAATTTTCGAAAAATGCATAATAATTTTAAAAACATGCAATTGACACCAAACTTAAAAATTGACTCAAGACTCAAACAAGAAACACAAAATATTTTTTATTTTTTTCTAATTTTTTTGTATTTTATTTTATTTTTTCGAAAAACATATAGGAAAAAGAAAATAAGAAATTCAAAGTCTTTAAGAAGAATTCCAGGAATCTTTCAATATTAGCCCAAAGCTCCAATCAAAGGGTTGGACATGGCTTAATAGCTAGTCAGCTTTAGGATAGAATTACATGCATTGTGGTGATTAGTTGAAGACCAATCCCAAAGGAGTTTGGATATGGCTTTACAGCCAACCAGGCATCAACATGTTACTTGTGAAACTCTAGAATTCATTCTTAAAAATTTAGAATAATTTTCGAAAATAGATGAGAAATTTTTGAAAGATTTTTGAAAAAAAAATTTTGAAATTAAAACAAAAAGAAAATTACCTAATCTGAGCAACAAGATGAACCGTCAGTTGTCCATACTCGAACAATCCCCAGCAACGCGTCAGTTATCCATACTCGAACAATCCCCGGTAACGGCGCCAAAAACTTGGTGGACGAAATTGTGATCATCAACAATGGCTCCAATAATTTGGTAGCTCTCACACGTGAATTACACTTAGTCAGAACTCCGCACAACTAACCAGTAAGTGCACTGGGTCGTCCAAGTAATACCTTACATGAGTAAGGGTCGATCCCACGGAGATTGTTGGTATGAAGCAATCTATGGTCATCTTGTAGATCTCAGTCAGGCTGATTCAAATGTGATTGGATTAGATAATTAAAAGACAAATAAAATAGGATAAAAATACTTATGTAAATTAATGGTGGGAATTTCAGATAAGCGTATGGAGATGCTTGTCCCTGTTGAATCTCTGTTTTCCTACTGCTTTCATCCAATTCTTCTTACTCCTTTCCATGGCAAGCTGCATGTAGGGTATCACCGTTGTCAATGGCTACATCCTATCCTTTCAGTGAAAATGGTCTAAATGCTCTATCACAGCACGGCTAATCATCTGTCGGTTCTCAATCAGGTTGGAATAGAATCCCGTGATTCTTTTACGTCTGTCACTAACGCCCAGCCTTCAGAAGTTTGAAGCTCGTCACAGTCATTCAATCCCGGAATCCTACTCGGAATACCATAGACAAGGTTAGACTTTTGGTTCACGAAATTGTGATCATCAATGGCGCCATCAACATGGTACGCTCAATTGCAATCTCAACTCTTTATCACAACTTCACACAACTAACCAGCAAGTATACTAGGTCGTCCAAGTAATAAACCTTACGCGAGTAAGGGTCGATCCCACGGAGATTGTTGGTATGAAGCAAGCTATGGTCATCTTGTAAATCTCAGTCAGGCAGATTCAAATGGTTATAGATGATTTATGAATAAAGCATAAAATAAAGATAGAGATACTTATGTAATTCATTGGTGAGAATTTCAGATAAGCGTATGGAGATGCTTTGTCCCTTCCGTCTCTCTGCTTTCCTACTGTCTTCATCCAATCCTTCTTACTCCTTTCCATGGCAAGCTGTATGTAGGGTTTCACCGTTGTCAATGGCTACCTCCCATCCTCTCAGTGAAAATGTTCAACGCGCTCTGTCACAGCACGGCTATTCAGCTGTCAGTTCTCGATCATGTCAGAATAGAAAGTGAGAATGATGATGAGTGTCACGAATCATCACATTCATCAAGTTGAGGAACAAGTGATATCTTAGAACAAGAATAAGCCGAATTGAAAAGAAGAACAATAGTAATTGCATTAATACTCGAGGTACAGCAGAGCTCCACACCTTAATCTATGGTGTGTAGAAACTCCACCGTTGAAAATACATAAGTACAAGGTCTAGGCATGGCCGAATG
>NC_029780.3:54072151-54072446 GCF_000817695.3 Arachis duranensis | reverse complement strand
TTGTGTAGAGACTCTTCTTGGAGTTAAACGCCAGCTTTTGTGCCAGTTTGGGCATTTAACTCCCATTCTTGTGCCAGTTCTGGCATTTTATGCCAGAATTCTTGAGCTGATTTGGAACGCCTGTTTGGGCCATCAAATCTCAGGCAAAGTATGAACTATTATACATTGCTGGAAAGCCCAGGATGAATACTTTCCAACGCAGTTAAAAGCGCGTCAATTGGGCCTATGTAGCTCCAGAAAATCCACTTCGAGTGCAGGGAGGTCAGAATCCAACAGCATCTGCAGTCCTTTTCAG
>NC_029780.3:54071057-54071896 GCF_000817695.3 Arachis duranensis | reverse complement strand
TGCTCATCACAACACCAAACTTAAATTGTTGCTTGTCCCCAAGCAACTGAAGATCAAATAAGATAAAAAGAAGAGAATATGAAATGAATTCCAAAAACATCTATGAAGATCAGTATTAATTAGATGAGGGAGGCTTTTAGCTTTTTTCCTCTAAACAGTTTTGCCATCTCACTTTATCCTTTGAAATTCAGAATGATTGGCTTCTCTAGGAACTCAGAATCCAGATAGTGTTATTGATTCTCCTAGTTAAGTATGATGATTCTTGAACATAGCTTCTTTATGAGTCTTGGCCATGGCCCAAAGCACTCTGTCTTCCAGTATTACCACCGGATACATTCATGCCACAGACACATAAATGGGTGAACCTTTTCAGATTGTGACTCAGCTTTGCTAGAGTCCCCAATTAGAGGTGTCCTGGGTTCTTAAGCACACTCTTTTTGCCTTGGATCACAACTTTATTATTTCTTTTTCTCTCCTTTCTTTTTTCGCATGTACTATCTTTTTTTTTGAATTCACTGCTTTTTCTTGCTTCAAGAATCATTTTTATGATTTTTCAGATCCTCAGTAACATGTCTCCTTTTTCATCATTCTTTCAAAAGCCAACATTCATGAATAACAAATTCAAAAGACATATGCACTGTTCAAGCATACATTCAGAAATCAAAAGTATTGCCACCACATCAAAATAATTAATCTGTTATAAAATTTAAAATTCATGCAATTCTTCTCTTTTTCAATTAAGAACATTTTTTTTATTTAAAAAGGTGATGGATTCATAGGACATTCATAACTTTAAGGCATAGACACTAAGACACTAATGATCATAAGACACAAACATA
>NC_029780.3:54070203-54070699 GCF_000817695.3 Arachis duranensis | reverse complement strand
TCATGATAGCCCGGTCTATAGTAGCTTCGGACCGGTTGCTAGTGGGAATGATTAAGCGTTGTATAAACTTCAACCATCCCCTAGCCACGGGCTTGAGGTCATGCCTTCTCAGTTGAACCGGCTTCCCTCTTGAATCTCTCTTCCATTGAGCACCCTCTTCACAAATGTCTATGAGGAATTGGTCCAACCTTTCATCAAAGTTGACCCTTCTAGTGTAAGGGTGTTCATCTCCTTGCATCATGGGCAAGTTGAACGCCAACCTTACATTTTCCAGACTAAAATCTAAGCATTTCCCCCGAACCATTGTAAGCCAATTCTTTGGGTCCGAGTTCACACTTTGATCATGGTTCTTGGTGATCCATGCATTGGCATAGAACTCTTAAACCATTAAGATTCTGAGTTGTTGGATGGGGTTGGTACGAACTTCCCAACCTCTTCTTCGGATATCATGTCGGATCTCCAGATATTCACTCTTTTTGAGTTTGAAAGGGACCTC
>NC_029780.3:54069046-54070059 GCF_000817695.3 Arachis duranensis | reverse complement strand
TTCCCTTTCCTCTTTCTAGAGGTTTCTCCGGCCTTAGATGCCATAAATGGTTATGAAAAAACAAAAAGCAATGCTTTTATCACACCAAACTTAGAAGGTTTGCTCGTCCTCGAGCAAAATAAGAAAGAAGAGAGTAGAAGAAGAAGAAATAGAGGAGATGGAGGAGGCTTTGTGTTTCGGCCATGTGAGGGTGGGTTGGGAGGGAAAGTGGTTTGAATTTGAATGGTGAGGTAGGTGGGGTTTTATGAAAGATGGATGTGAGTGGTGAAGAGAATAGTGGGATTTGATAGGTGAGGGGTTTTTGGGAAAGAGGTGTTGAGGTGATTAGTGAATGGGTGAAGAAGAGAGAGAGTGGTGGGGTAGGTGGGGATCCTGTGGGGTCCACAGATCCTGAGGTATCAAGGAATATTCATCCCTGCACCAAGTGGCGAGCAAAAATGCTTCTTCTGCCAATTCTGGCATTAAACGCCAGGCTGGTGCCCATTTATGGCATTTAACGCCAGCTTCTTGCCCCTTCCTGGCATTTAACGCCAGTCTGGTGCCCCTTTCTAGCGTTAAACGCCCATTTGCTGCCCTTACTGGCGTTTAAACGCCAGCAAGTTTTCCTCCAGGGTGTGCTATTTTTCTTTCTGTTTTTACTTTTTCAATTGATTTTGTGACTTCCCATGATCATCAACCTACAGAAAACATAAAATAACAATGGAAAATAGATAAATATAACATTGGGTTGCCTCCCAACAAGCGCTTCTTTAATGTTAGTAGCTTGACAGTGGGCTCTCATGGAGCCTCACAGATACTCAGAGCAATGTTGGAACCTCCCAACACCAAACTTAGAGTTTGAATGTGGGGGTTCAACACCAAACATAGAGTTTGGTTGTGGCCTCCCAACACCAAACTTAGAGTTTGACTGTGGGGGCTCTGTTTGACTCTGCTTTGAGAGAAGCTCTTCATGCTTCCTCTCCATGGTCACAGAGGGATATCCTTGAGCCTTAAACACAAGGGATTCTTCATTC
>NC_029780.3:54066472-54068910 GCF_000817695.3 Arachis duranensis | reverse complement strand
GACTATGAAATCAGCAGGGATGTAATGGTTTTCTACTTTTACCAGAACATCCTCTACAAATTCATAAGCTTGTTTTCTTGAATTGTCTGCCATCTCTAGTGAGATTCTTGCAGCTTGTACCTCAAAGATCCCTAGCTTCTCCATTACAGAGAGAGGCATGAGGTTTATGCTTGACCCTAGGTAACACAGAGCCTTCTTGAAGGTCATGGTTCCTATTGTACAAGGTATTGAGAACTTTCCAGGGTCTTGTCTCTTTTGAGGTAATTTCTGCCTAGACAAGTCATCCAGCTCTTTGGTGAGCAAAGGGGGTTCATCCTCCCAAGTCTCATTACCAAATAACTTGTCATTTAGCTTCATGATTGCTCCAAGGTATTTAGCAACTTGCTCTTCAGTGACATCTTCATCCTCTTCAGAGGAAGAATACTCATCAGAGCTCATGAATGACAGAAGTAAATACAATGGAATCTCTATGGTCTCAGTGTGAGCCTCAGATTCCCATCGTTCCTCATTAGGGAACTCATTGGAGGCCAGTGGACGTCCATTGAGGTCTTCCTCAGTGGCGTTCACTACCTCTTTCTCCTCTCCAAGTTTGGACATGTTTATGGCCTTACACTCTCCTTTTGGATCCTCTTCTGTATTGCTTAGAAGAGTACTAGGAGGGAGTTCAGTAACTTTCTTACTCAGCTGACCCACTTGTGCCTCCAAGTTTCTAATGGAGGACCTTGTTTCAGTCATGAAACTCTGGGTGATTTTGATTAGATCAGATACCATGGTTGCTAAGTCAGAGTGGCTCTGCTTAGAATTCTATGTCTGTTGCTGAGAAGATGATGGAAAAGGCTTACCATTGCTAAACCTGTTTCTTCCACCATTATTGTTGTTGAAACCTTGTTGAGGTCTCTCTTGATTCTTCCATGAAAAATTTGGGTGATTTTTCTATGAAGAATTATAGGTGTTACCATAGGGTTCTCCTAGGTAATTTACCTCTTCCATTGAAGGGTTCTCAGGATCATAAGCTTAGAAGTTTGTATACTAAAATCAAATAAACAATGCATGCAAGACACCAAACTTAGAAGTTTGTATACTATTGACACTAACAAATTGAGAATGCATATGAGAAACAACAAAACACACAAAACAAGAGAATTTAAAGATCAGAGCGTATGGCATTCAGAGTATCAATCTCAAGAACTCCTTTCTTCTGATTTGTCCCATTGTTCACAGGATTCCTTTCATAAGTGTACATAAATTGTTTATTTGCAACCATTTCAATGAGTTCTTGAGCTTCTGCATGCGTCTTCTTCAGATGAAGAGATCCTCCAGCAGAGCTGTCCAATGACATCTTGGACAGTTTAGACAGACCATCATAGAAGATACCTTTGATGCTCCATTCAGAAAGCATGTCAGACGGACACTTTCTGATCAATTGTTTGTATCTTTCCCAAGCTACATAGAGGGATTCACCTTCCTTCTGTCTGAAGGTTTGGCCTTCCACTCTAAGCTTACTCAATTTTTGAGGTGGAAAGAACTTTGCCAAGAAGGCATAGACTAGCTTTTCCCAAGAGTTCAGGCTTTCTTTAGGCTGTGATTCCAACCATATCCTAGCTTTGTCTCTTACAGCAAAAGGGAATAGCATAAGTCTGTAGACCTCAGGGTCAACCCCATTGGTCTTGACAGTGTCACAGATTTGCAAGAATTCAGCTAAAAACTGATGAGGATCTTCCAATGGAAGTCCATGAAACTTGCAATTCTGTTGCATTAGAGAAACTAATTGAGGCTTAAGCTCAAAGTTGTTTGCTTCAATGGCAGGGATAGAGATGCTTCTCCCATAAAAGTCGGGAGTAGGTGCAGTAAAGTCACCCAGCACCTTCCTTGCATTGTTGGCATTGTTGTTGTTTTCAGCTGCCATGTCTTCTTCTTCTTTGAAGAATTCTGCTAGGTCCTCTACAGAGAGTTGTGCTTTAGCTTCTTTTAGCTTTCGCTTCAAGGTCCTTTCAGGTTCAGGGTCAGCCTCAACAAGAATGCTTTTGTGTTTGCTCCTGCTCATATGAAAGAGAAGAGAACAAGAAAATATGGAATCCTCTATGTCACAGTATAGAGATTCCTTGAGGTGTCAGAGGAATAGAAGGAGGAGGTAGAAGAATTAGGATGTGAGAAGAAGGGAAGAATTTTCGAAAATAAGTTAAAAGATTTTGAAAATTGATTGATGATTTTCGAAAACTAAGAGTGGGAAAGAAATTAAGTGATTTTTGAAAAAGATTTTGAAATTAGAAATAAAAAAGATATGATTGAAAACTTATTTTGAAAAAGATGTGATTAAAAAGATATGATTGAAAAGATATAGTTTTAAAAAGATATGTTTGAGAAGATATGATTTGGAAAACAATTTAAAAAGATTTGATTTTTAAAATCAATGACTTGGCTAACAAGAAAAGATATGA
>NC_029780.3:54063768-54066210 GCF_000817695.3 Arachis duranensis | reverse complement strand
TTAAATGCCCAGAATGGTATACATTCTGGCGTTTAACGCCTAAAATGCTACCCTTTTGGGCGTTAAACGCCCAGCCAGGTGCCCTGGATGGCGTTTAAACGCCAGTTTTCCTTCTTCACTGGGCGTTTTGAACACCCAGCTTTTTCTGTGTAATTCCTCTACTGTATGTTCTGAATCTTTAATTCTCTGTATTATTGACTTGAAAAGACACAAATTAAAAAAATTTTTGGATTTTTAATGATGAGGAAAAATTAAAATGCAACTAAAATCAAATAAACAATGCATGAAAGACACCAAACTTAGAAGTTTGTTTACTATTGACACTAACAAATTGAGAATGCATATGAGAAACAACAAAACACACAAAACAAGAGAATTTAAAGATCAGAGCAAGTAAATCATCAAGAACAACTTGAAGATCAATGAAGACACATGATAAATGCAAGAAGAACAGAAACATACAATTGACACCAAACTTAAAGTGAGACACTAGATTCAAACAAGAAATATTTTTGGTTTTTATGAATTTGTAATTTTTTTGGTTTTTTCGAAAATTATGTGGAAAAAGAAAATAAAGAGATTCAAAATTTTTAATAAGAATTCCAGGAATCATGCAATCTTAGTCTAATGCTTCAGTCTAAAGGAACTAGACATGGCTAGCCAAGCTTCAGCAAGACATTGCATTCAAGAGCTAAATTGATGAAGATCAATCAGCTTTGGTAATGATAAGAACATCACCTTGAAACACTAGAATTCCAAGACACCAAACTTAGAAATCTTTAATGCATGGACTCTAACAAACGAAAAACGCATATGATAAACAACAAAAAAATGCAAAACAAGAAAACATCAAGATCAAACAAGAAGACTTACCAAGAACAACTTGAAGATCATGAAGAACACCATGCATGAGTTTTCGAAAAATGCATGAATTTTAAAATTATGCAATTGACACCAAACTTAAAAATTGACTCAAGACTCAAACAAGAAACACAAAATATTTTTTATTTTTTTCTAATTTTTTCTATTTTATTTTATTTTTTCGAAAAACATATAGGAAAAAGAAAATAAGAAATTCAAAATCTTTAAGAAGAATTCCAGGAATCTTTCAATATTAGCCCAAAGCTCCAATCAAAGGGTTGGACATGGCTTAATAGCTAGTTAGCTTTAGGATGCAATTACATGCATTGTGGTGATTAGTTGAAGACCAATCCCAAAGGAGTTTGGATATGGCTTTACAGCCAACCAGGCATCAACATGTTACTTGTGAAACTCTAGAATTCAGTCTTAAAAATTTAGAATAATTTTCGAAAACAGATGAGAAATTTTTGAAAGATTTTTGAAAAAATTTTTTTGAAATTAAAACAAAAAGAAAATTACTTAATCTGAGCAACAAGATGAACTGTCAGTTATCCATACTCGAACAATCCCCGGCAACGGCGCCAAAAACTTGGTGGACGAAATTGTGATCATCAATAATGGCTCCAATAATTTGGTAGCTCTTACACGTGAATTACACTTTGTCACAACTCCACACAACTAACCAGTAAGTGCACTGGGTCGTCCAAGTAATACCTTACGTGAGTAAGGGTCGATCCCACGGAGATTGTTGGTATGAAGCAATCTATGGTCATCTTGTAGATCTCAGTCAGGATGATTCAAATGTGATTGGATTAGATAATTAAAAGACAAATAAAATAGGATAAAAATACTTATGTAAATTAATGGTGGGAATTTTAGATAAGCGTATGGAGATGCTTGTCCCTGTTGAATCTCTGTTTTCCTACTGCTTTCATCCAATCCTTCTTACTCCTTTCCATGGTAAGCTGCATGTAGGGCATCACCGTTGTCAATGGCTACATCCCATCCTCTCAGTGAAAATGGTCCAAATGCTCTGTCACAACACGGCTAATCATCTGTCGGTTCTCAATCAGGTTGGAATAGAATCCCGTGATTCTTTTCTGTCTGTCACTAACGCCCAGCCTTCAGGAGTTTGAAGCTCGTCACAGTCATTCAATCCCGGAATCCTACTCGGAATACCACAGACAAGGTTAGACTTTTGGTGCACGAAATTGTGATCATCAATGGCGCCATCAACATGGTACGCTCAATTGCAATCTCAACTCTTTATCACAACTTCGCACAACTAACCAGCAAGTGTACTGGGTCGTCCAAGTAATAAACCTTATGCGAGTAAGGGTTGATCCCACGGAGATCGTTGGTATGAAGCAAGCTATGGTCATCTTGTAAATCTCAGTCAGGCAGATTCAAATGGTTATAGATGATTTATGAATAAAGCATAAAATAAAGATAGAGATACTTATGTAATTCATTGGTGAGAATTTCAGATAAGCGTATGGAGATGCTTTGTCCCTTCCGTCTCTCTGCTTTCCTACTGTCTTCATCCAATCCTTCTTACTCCTTTCCATGGCAAGCTGTATG
>NC_029780.3:54060240-54063065 GCF_000817695.3 Arachis duranensis | reverse complement strand
GTGCCAGTTTGGGCGTTTAACTCCCATTCTTGTGCCAGTTCCGGCGTTTTACGCCAGAATTCTTGAGCTGACTTGGAACGCCTGTTTGGGCCATCAAATCTCGGGAAAAGTATAGACTATTATACATTTCTGGAAATCCCAGGATGTCTACTTTCCAACGCAGTTAAGAGCGTGCCAATTAGGCCTATGTAGCTCCAGAAAATCCACTTCGAGTGCAGGGAGGTCAGAATCCAACAGCATCTGCAGTCCTTTTCAGCCTCTGAATCAGATTTTTGCTCAGGTCCCTCAATTTCAGCCAGAAAATACCTGAAATCACAGAAAAACACACAAACTTATAGTAAATTCCAGAAAAGTTAATTTTAACTAAAAACTAATAAAAATATAATAAAAACTAACTAAAACATACTAAAAACATACTAAAAACAATGCCAAAAAGCGTATAAATTATCCGCTCATCAACTTTCCGGATTCCCATGAATGCCACCATCAATTCTAGCTTATACCACGAAGATTCTGATTAAGGAATCCAAGAGATATGCGCCCGGTCTAAGGTAGAATGGAAGTGGTTGTCAATCACGCGCGTTCATAGGTGAGAATGATGATATGAGTGTCACGGATCATCACATTCATCAAGTTGAAGTGCAACGAATATCTTAGAACAAGAATAAGTCGAATTGAATAAAAAAAACAGAGGTACTTGCATTAAAACTCGAGGTACAGCAGAGCTCCACACCCTTAATCTATGGTGTGTAGAAACTCCACCATTGAAAATACATAAGTAATAAAGGTTCAGGCATGGCCGAATGGCCAGCCACCAAACATGATCAAAGGATCAAAAAATACAATTCAGGATCTAGGATGATTAATACAAAGGTAAAAAGTTTTATTTATACTTAAACTAGCTATTAGGGTTTACAGAGGTAAGTAATTGATGCATAAATCCACTTCCGGGGCCCACTTGGTGTGTGCTTGGGATGAGCTTGATCTATCCACGAGCTGACGCTTCTCTTGGAGTTGAACGCCAAGTTGTAACGTGTTTTGGGCGTTCAACTCTGGTTCGTGACGTGTTTCTGGCGTTTGACTCCAGAATACAGCATGGAACTGGCGTTGAGCACCAATTTACATCGTCTAATAACGAATAAAGTATGGACTATTATATATTGCTGGAACGCTCTGGATGTATACTTTCCAACGCCGTTAAGAGCGCGCCATTTGGAGTTATGTAGCTCCAGAAAAATCCATTTCGAGTGCAGGGAGGTTAGATTCCAACAGCATCAGTAGTCCTTTGTCAGCCTCCTATCAGAGTTTTGGTCAAGTCCCTCAATTTCAGCCAGAAAATACCTGAAATCACAGAAAAATGCACAAACTCATAGTAAAATCCAGAAATGTGAATTTAGCATAAAAACTAAAGAAAACATCCCTAAAAGTAACTAGATCATGCTAAAAACTACCTAAAAACAATGCCAAAAAGTGTATAAATTATCCGCTCATCAAACACCAAACTTAAATTGTTGCTTGTCCCCAAGCAACTGAAAATCAATTAGGATAAAAAGAAGAGAATATACTATAAAGCTTAGAATATCAATGAATATTAATTCTAATTAGATGAGTGGGACTTGTAGCTTTTTGCTTCTGAACAGTTTTGGCATCTCACTTTATCCTTTGAAGTTTAGAATGATTGGCATCTCTTAGAACTTAGGATTTCAGATAGTGTTATTGATTCTCCTAGTTAAGTTTGTTGATTCTTGAACACAGCTACTTTTATAAGTCTTAGCCGTGGCCCTAAGCACTTTTTTTTCCAGTATTACCACCGGATACATAAATGCCACAGACACATGACTGGGTGAACCTTTTTAGATTGTGACTCAGCTTTGCTAAAGTCCCCAGTTAGAGGTGTCCAGAGTTCTTAAGCACACTCTTTTTACTTTGGATCACGACTTTAACCACTCAGTCTCAAGCTTTTCACTTGGACCTGCATGTCACAAGCACATGGTTAGGGACAGCTTGATTTAGCCGCTTAGGTCTGGATTTTATTTCCTTGGGCCCTCCTATCCATTGATGCTTAAAGCCTTGGATCCTTTTTACCCTTGCCTTTTGGTTTTAAGGGCTATTGGCTTTTTCTGCTTGCTTTTTCTTTTTCTTTCTATTATTCTTTTTTTTGCCACTTTTTTCTTTTTTTTTTCGCAAGCTTTATGATTTTTCAGATTATCAATAGCATTTCTCTTTGTTCATCATTCTTTTAAGAGCCAACACTTTTAACATTCATAAACAACAAGATCAAAAAATGCACTGTTCAAGCATTCATTCAGAAAACAAAAAGCATTGTCACCACATCAATATAATTAAACTAAATTCAAGGATAAATTTGAAACTTATGTACTTCTTGTTCTTTTGTATTAAAGAAAACATGTTTCATTTAAGAAAGGTGAAGGATTCATGGAATTATTCATAGCTTTAAGACATAGTTACTACATACTAATGATCATGTAATAAAGACACAAACATAGATAACATAAAGCTTAAAAATCGAAAAATAGAGAAATAAGAACAAGGAATGAGTCCACCTTAGTGATGGTGGCGCTTTTTTCTTGAAGAACCAATGATGTCCTTGAGCTCTTCTATGTCTCTTCCTTGCCTTTGTCACTCCTCCCTCATTGCTCTTTGATCCTCTCTAATTTCATGGAGAATGATGGAGTGTTCTTAATGTTCCACCCTTAATTGATCCATATTGTAACTCAAGTCTCCTAGAGAAGTGTTGAGTTGTTCCCAATAATTGTTGGGAGGAAAGTGCATCCCTTGAGGCATCTCCGGGATTTCTTGGTGAT
>NC_029780.3:54056397-54060229 GCF_000817695.3 Arachis duranensis | reverse complement strand
ATGTCTCCTTCTATGATAACTCCAACTGAGTAGCATAGATGGCAAATAAGATGAGGAAAAGCTAGCCGTGCCAAGGTAGAGGGCTTTTCGGCTATTTTGTAGAATTCAAGGGAGATGACTTCATGAACTTCTACTTCCTCTCCAATCATGATGCTATGGATCATGATGGCCCAATCCACAGTAACTTCGGATCGGTTGCTAGTGGGGATCATGGAGTGTTGGATGAACTCCAACCATCCTCTAGCCATAGGCTTGAGTTCTAATCTTCTTAATTGAACCGGCTTGCCTTTGGAGTCTCTTTTCCATTGAGCTCCTTCAACACATATGTCCATAAGGTCTTGGTCCAACCTTTGATCAAAGTTGACCCTTCTTGTGTAGGGGCGTGCATCTCCTTACATCATGGGCAAGTTAAATGCCAACCATTGTAAGATAATTCTTTGGATTCAGGTTCACACTTTGATCATGGTTCCTAGTGATCCATGAATTGGCATAGAACTCTTGAACCATTAAGATTCCGACTTGTTGAATGAGGTTGGTCAGAACTTCCCAACCTCTTCTTTGGATCTCATGTCGGATCTCCGGATACTCATTTTTCTTAAGCTTGAAAGGGGCCTCGAGGATCACCTTCTTCTTGGCCACAACTTCATAGAAGTGGTCTTGATGGGCTTTGGAGATGAATCTCTCCATCTCCCATGACTCGGAGGTGGAAGCTTTTGTCTTCCCTTTCCCTTTTCTAAAGGTTTCTCTGGTCTTAGGTGCCATCAATGGTTATGAAAAAACAAAAAAAGGTATGCTTTTACCACACCAAACTTAGAATATTGCTCGCCCTCGAGCAAGAGAAGAAAGAAGAAGAAGAAGAAGAAGAAGAAGAAGAAGAAGAAGAAGAAGAAGAAGAAGAAGAAGAAGAAGAAGAAAATATGGAGGAAAGGGAGAAGTGTGTGGTTTCGCCAAGGGGAAGAAGAGGGGGTTGTGGTTTGTGAAAATGAAGAAGGATAGAGGGGTTTATATAGTGAAGGGAGAGGGAGTTGGTTCGGCTATTTAGGGTGGGTTTGGGTGGGAAAGAGATTTTGAATTTTGAAGGTAGGTGGGGTTTTTGGGGAAGAGTGGATGGATGTGAGTGGTGAAGAGGTGATGGGAAAGAGAGATTGAGGTGATTGGTGAAGGGTTTTGGTGAAGAGTGTTTATTAGGTTGTGTGAAGAGGAGACAAGGTGAGTTGAGGTAAGTGGGGATCCTATAGGGTCCACAAATCCTGAGATGATCCTGTGCGGTCTACAGATCCTGAGGTGTCAAAGATTTACATCCTTGCACCAATGAGGCGTGTAAAACGCCATTTTCATGCAATCCTGGCATTCAACGCTAAATTGGTGCTTGTTTCTGGTGTTGAACGCCTGCTTCATGCTTGTTTTTAGCGTTCAGCGCCAGCTTTCCGCAGGGTGTATTCCTGGTGTTTAAACGCCAGGATGTTGCTTGTTTCTGGCGTTCAACGCCAAATCCATGCTCTGTTCTGGCGTTCAGCGCCAGCTTTCCTCAGGGTGTATTCCTGGCGTTTAAACGCCAGGATGTTGCTTGTTTCTGGCGTTCAACGCCAGATCCACGCTCTGTTCTGGCGTTGAACGCCAGCCAGATGATCTCTACTGGCATTTAAACGCCAGTAAGACCTTCCTCCAAGGTGTGCTTTTTCTTCTGCCATTTTTTGATTCTGTTTTTAATTTTAGTATTTATTTTGTGACTCCTCATGATCATGAACCTAATAAAACATAAAATAAAAATAAAAATAAAAATAGAATTAGATAAATAAAAATTGGGTTGCCTCCCAATAAGCGCTTCTTTAATGTCAATAACTTGACAGTGGGCTCTCGTGGAGCCTTACAGGTGCTCAGGTCAATGTTGTAGACTCCCACACCAAACTTAGAGTTTGGATGCGGGGATTCAACACCAAACTTAGAGTTTGGCTGTGGCCTCCCAATACCAAACTTAAATTTTGATTGTGGGGGCTCTGTTTGACTCTGTACTGAGAGAAGCTTTTCATGCTTCCTCTCCATTGTTAAATAAGAACACCCTTGGGTTTTAAACACAAGGTAGTCCCCATTCAATTGAAGGACTAATTCTCCTCTTTTAACATCTATCACAGCTCCTGCTGTGGCTAGGAAAGGTCTTCCAAGGATGATGCATTCATCCTCCTCCTTCCTAGTGTCTAAGATTATGAAATCAGCAGGGATGTAAAGGCCTTCAACCTTTACCAACACGTCCTCTATGTAACGACCCAACTCCCAGTATGCCATGGTCATACAAGAAGCTAAGTGTTACTAACTTATCCTTCCTAATTGTTATCTATTATTTAATATTTGAGCCTGTTCCTTGTTAGAGAGATGCCAATTTTACGAGTAATTTTTTTTTTTATTTGTTACCGATGTTCAGGTAAAATAAACAAGCATACAATGAGAGTAATAGAATAGTGGCATAAAGAAACATAGAAATACAGCTGATAATATACATCATGTACACTATAACAAAACATGTAGCGTTTACACAAGATCAAGTCAGTTTACATCCTCGTCATCCTACGTAGCTAATATTTACACGACACTCCCAGGGCCTGGCCCATACAAAAAGCCGCTAAACTGGCACCCAGGCTAGCCTAACCACTATATAGCTCCTAGCTCTCGGGTGTACTAACACAAGTGAGAGACTAACTAAAAGATAATGTTAGACTAGAGTGTCATCAAAAGAATGCCCCTTCCACAGTCAAACTATATCTACTCGTGGCCGTTCGGAGAATTGCCGTGAGGCTCGTCCATCTCCTCATCCTGCTCTATCTCTATCTCATGATCCTCCTCCTCATCATCATCCGCAGCTACAACTATACCCTCAAATCCACCAGAAACACTGCTGTCACTATGTACAAAACCATTCGCGAGCATAGGTCCGTTCGCGTATATAGGAGCTACCCCATCGCCCGGTAGTACCGGCTCATCAGGCTGTGGAAAGTCAGGGATCGGCTCAGGGGGAAAGTCCCACTCTGGTAGTATCACGGGTACGTAGTCACCAGCTAACTCGGGCTCATCAGGAATGATAGGCTCAGGTTCCACCTCATTCAAAGGTTGAGCTGGTATAGGGTGCTCAGGGTCATCAGGAAAAGGATGTACAGGTGCGTCAGGATGTAACCAGGATAAGGGAAAGTCGTAAGGAGCATCAGGGTCAAAATGCGGGCTAGACAGGGGATGTTGAAAAGCTCGATTAGGTAACGCATATCGTCTAATACGAGGCTCCAATCCCATGATGAAGTAACTGTGATGTACCGGATCCTCGTAGACGTAAGGGTCCTCGAACTCATAGAAGATCACGCCCGTCTCCATATGGGGGAGGAAGGGAGAGAGAAGGGGTAAGAACTGGGGAGTTCTTAGTAGGGTCGGGGTTATTAGTTACGTTCATTTATTTGGGGTCGATTAGCAGACGAATAACATAATATAGCGAAATAGTAAACAGAAGATAAAGATAGAAATAGAAAGTAGAGACAGCAGAACACAAACAGAAGAACACAAGGAAATAAAGCACACACATAGCACTCAAGCAGATAAACATAAAGAAATAGTTCACACACAAGAAGAAAAGCAACAGAGAATGATGCGCAGACAAGAATGATGCATGTCTAGCCCTAGTACAGGCCATGAGTTCATGTGTCGGTTGGCTGCCCGTAATCCCGACATTTATCCGGTCACGAGTAATCCCGATTTCCTGGATACGATTTTCCGTTCCTAAATAAATACGCATATAATAATAGCCGCTCATTTGAGACAGCCTCTGCTTACTGCAGGAAAATATATATATATA
>NC_029780.3:54050276-54054862 GCF_000817695.3 Arachis duranensis | reverse complement strand
AAAATTATTTTCTGAGCTACTAGCATAAATGACACTAGTAACATATTTATTATAAGAATAAGACATGAATAATGATGCCTTGGCATCGCCAAAGTCATCAGAAAGTGCTGGTGCTAAGCTGCACCAGTAAACTGTGAACTCGGTTAAACCGATTTTCTGTTTTTAACTAAAATTGACCAGGTAACCTTATAATATCATTCAAGAAGCTTCTAATACTCATATAATGATGATATTACCCAATTATCTCTCTTCTCTCATGAATCGAGTCGGGTTCGTCAAACTGAGACTATTTACAAAAAACCGGATCAAAACTCCTAACCGATACGGTTCAAAAACTATGTTCTTCATAACTGCATTATCGAGCTTGCCTCATAAAAGGTTCTAGCTTAAAGATGACATAATGAAAATTAGGATTGAGATACTTGATAATATATCAGAGCTTCTCCCCTTACTAATCCTCTGGAGCTCTCCGTACTTTCAGAAAAGATCTCGCGTACTCGAAAACCGGGGTTGTTACATTCTACCCTCCTAACAGAAAATTTTGCCCTCAAAATTTCAGTTACCTAAGAATAGATGCGGGTAATCAGCTTTCATCTTATCTTCGAGTTCCCAGGTGTACTCTTCTTCTCCTCTTTGTCCCCAAGCTATTTTGACCAAGCGAAGAGTTTTGCCTCTTAGCTGTTTATCGCTTCTTTCTACGATCCGAACTGGTGATGCTTTATATGTCAAATCGTCTCGTAACTGTACTGTCTCTGGTTGTAAAATGTGACTCTCGTCGGGAATATATTTCTTAAGTTGTGAGACATGAAAAACATCATGAAGGTTTGATAGATATGGAAGAAGGGCTACTTGATAAGCTACTAGACCGACTATTTTAAGTATTTGGAAAGGTCCTATGTATCGAGGGTTAAGCTTTTTAGTCTTAAGGGCTCTACCTATTCCAGTAGTCGGGGTTACTTTAAGAAAGACATGGTCTCCCTCACTAAACTCTAAGGGTCTACGTCTATTATCGGCATAGCTCTTTTGACGACTCTGTGCTGTCTGGATCTTCTGGCGAATCCCCTTTATCTTCTCAGTAGTTTCTTGCACTAAGTATGGACCCAAGACACTAGCTTCTCCGTCATCATTCCAACACAATGGTGTCTGACATCTCCTTCCATAGAGAGCTTCATATGGTGCCATCCCGATACTTTGTTGGTAACTATTGTTGTAGACGAACTCGACCAACGGCAAATATTTATCCCAACTACCTTGGTTATCCATCACACAAGATCTTAGCATGTCTTCCAATGTCTGGATTGTCCGCTCTGATTGTCCGTCTGTCTGAGGATGGTATGTTGTACTTATATGCAATTCTGTTCCTAAAGCTTTTTGGAAAGCTCCCCAGAATCTGGAAGTAAACCTCGGATCTCGGTCTGAAACAATTGATGAAGGTATTCCGTGCAATCGTACAATTTCTTGAATATATATCCGTGCCAGCCTTTCTAAGGTATAATCAACTCGAATCGGAAGGAAGTGCGCTGATTTTGTCAACCTGTCCAAAATTACCCAAATGGCATCGTGTCCCATTGAAGTCCTTGGCAATCCCATGACAAGATCCATAGTGATCTACTCCCATTTCCATTGTGGTATTTCTAAGGGTTGCAGGGTTCCTGACAGTTTCTGGTGTTCCACCTTCACCTTCTGGCAAGTTAAACATTTTGAGTCATAATCAGCTACCTCTTTCTTTAAGCCTGGCCACCAGAACATTTGTTTCAAATCCAGGTACATCTTTGTTACTCCAGGATGCATAGAAAATCTACTTTGATGAGCTTCTGCAAGAATCCTTTGCCGTAAATCTCCAAAGCTAGGCACACAAATTCTATTCTTGTATCTCCAGAGGCTACTACGATCTAGTCTTACAGCTTCTGGTTCTTCTACTTTCATCCGTCTCAGCATCGTCATCATTTCTGAGTCCTGTGCTTGTGCTTGCTGAATCCTAATCTTAAAATCTGGTGTTATATGCAACTGCGCCAAACAGACTCCATTTGACGTCTCAGTCATAGCCAACTTAAGGTCCTCAAATTCCACAAGTAGCTTCTCTTCCTTTATCATCATCCAAGAGATACTCAAATTCTTCCTGCTCAAGGCGTCTGCCACCACGTTTGCTTTTCCTGGTGATAACTTAACTTAAAATCATAGTCCTTCAGGAACTCCATCCACCTTCGCTGTCGCATATTAAGATCCTTCTGGTCAAAGATATACTTTAAACTTTTGTGGTCAGAGAAAACTTCTAGTTGAGCGCCATACAAATAGTGCCTCCAGATCTTCAGAGCAAACACCAATGCAGCCAACTCTAAGTCATGCGTCGGATAATTTCGTTCATGAGGTCTCAGCTCGTCGGATATTTTCGTTCATGAGGTCTCAGCTGCTGGGGAGCATAAGCCACCACATTTTTGTCTTGCATCAGCACACATCCAAGTCCTTTATGAGAGGCATCACATTATACTTAAAAAGGTTTCTGTGGGTCGGGTAGTACTAATACAGGTGCAGTTGTTAACTTCTCCTTAAGCATCTTGAAACTTCTATCACACTCAGCCGTCCAAACAAACGGAACTTCCTTTCGTGTAAAGTAAGTCAAAGGTAAGGCTATCTGTGAAAATCCTTTGATGAACCTCCGATAATATCCAGCAAGTCCGAGAAAACTCCGAACTTCTGTAATGGTCGTAGGTGGTTCCCATTGCACTACTGCTTCAATTTTTGAAGGATCCACCGCAATTCCTCCCTGTGATATAACATGTCCCAAAAATGCCACCTTCTCTGTCCAGAACTCGCACTTTGATAGTTTAGCATATAACTTTCGAGTCCTCAGTATCTGCAATACAGCCCTTAGATGCTCTTCATGCTCTCTTTCTGTCTTCGAATAGATGAGAATATCGTCTATGAAAACTACTACGAACTGATCAAGGTACGGACGGAAAATACGATTCATGTAATCCATGAAAATCGCAGGAGCATTAGTTAGTCCAAACGACATAACTGTATACTCATAGTGACCATATCGAGTTCTAAATGCAGTCTTCGGTATATCTGACTCTTTCACTCCAATCTGGTGATAGCCCGATCGCAAATCAATCTTCGAAAACACAGTTGCACCTTTTACCGATCCATCAAATCATCTATTCGTGGAAGTGGATACTTGTTCTTGATAGTGACTTTATTTAATTGTCGGTAATCTACGCAAAGTCTCATTCCACCATCCTTCTTCTTTACTAGCAATACTGGAGCTCCCCAAGGTGATGCACTGGGACGAATAAATTTCTTCCCAAGTAGCTCATCCAACTGCTTCTTCAACTCTGCAAGTTCCAGTGGTGACAACCAGTACGGTGCTATGGAAATCGGTCCGGTTCCAGGTACAAGTTCATTGCTGAATTCTATCTCCCGCTGAGGAGGAAACTCAGGTATGTCGTCCAGGAAAACATCAGGAAATTCCTTCACCACTCGGATTTGTTCTAAGCTTACTTCACTGTCATTTGAGCTAGCCGCTAACAGAACGTACCCCTCACAATCACTCCCGTCTAAGGTAACTCTTACAGAATTCAGATATAAGGTATATGACAAAAATGGTTTAATATCCAAACTATCAAACGGAATAACAGCAGTTCTTTCAAAGCAATCAAGGAAAACATGATACTTGGACAACCAATCTAATCCTAGAATAACTTCTAAACCACATAGAGGCAAACAGATTAGATCATGTATAAAAGTTCTGTTCCTAATAGTGAATGGTACTTGCAGGCACACTAAACTAGTCAAAGCATTTTGGGACGTAGGTGTATGGACAATTAGATCAATGTTCAACTCAGAGAAATCTAGTCCCAACTCACGAGCAACAGTTAAAGAAATAAAAGAATGCGATGCACCTGAATCATACAGTACAGTTAGAAATCAATTCTTGACGTAACACTGACCTTGGATCAGGGCGTCTGATTGCGTAGCATCATCAGCAGTCATAGCAAACACTCGACCTTGTTGCTGGGTTCGTACTGGATTCCAAGCGAATATCTTTGGGCATTCCTTAGCAATATGTCCAGTTCCTCCACATTTATAACAATTGAATGTTCCAAACAAACACGGCTTAATACCATGATCCTTCCCACATCGCTTGCATGTAGTGTTCACCTGCACCTGTTGAGGTCGTTTGCCATTATCCTGCCTCGGTCTACCTCCGTTTCCACCCACAGAGCGAGCAGGAACGTTACCAGCTTGTGGATTCCTTCACTGTGGCACACCAGGTGTCTTGAAGTTTGTCCTTTGTGGTTGCCAATTATAGCTATTGTAGTTCCTTGGTGGAAATCCTTGACGACTTGCTTTAGAGGCAATTACCTTCTTAGCACATTCTTCCACTAACTTACACTTATTAACCAGCTCAGCAAAATTTCGTATCTCCAATGGAACTACTGAACTCATCAGATCCTCACGAAGGCCCCCTTCGAACTTCAAACACTTCCATTCTTCAAAGTCAGCAGGATTCCCTTGGCAAATCTTGGAGAAACGGCACAAGTCATCAAACTTACGGGCATATTCTGCAACAGTTGTGTTACCCT
>NC_029780.3:54046021-54047689 GCF_000817695.3 Arachis duranensis | reverse complement strand
CAATAACACTATCTGAGTTCTGAGTTCCTATAGAGGCCAATCATTCTAAACTTCAAAGGATAAAAGTGAGATGCCAAAACTGTTCAGAAGCAAAAAGCTACTAGTCCTGCTCATCTAGTTAGAGCTTAGTTTCTTTGATATTTTGGAGTCTATAGTATATTCCCTTCTTTTTTTCTATTTTGATTTTTAGTTGCTTGGGAACAAGCAACAATTTAAGTTTGGTGTTGTGATGAGCAGATAATTTATACGCTTTTTGGCATTGTTTTCAGTATGTTTTTAGTATATTTTAGTTAGTTTTTAGTATACTTTTATTAGTTTTTAGTTAAAATTCACTTTTCTGGACTTTACTATGAGTTTTTGTGTTTTTCTGTGATTTCAGATATTTTCTGGCTGAAATTGAGGGTCCTGAGAAAAAATCTGATTCAGAGGCTGAAAAGGACTGCAAATGCTGTTGGATTCTGACCTCCCTGCACTCGAAGTGGATTTTCTGGAGCTACAGAAGCCCAATTGGCGCGCTCTCAACGGCGTTGGAAAGTAGACATCCTGGGCTTTCCAGCAATGTATAATATTCCATACTTTGCCCGCGATTTGATGGCCCAAACTGGCGTTGCAAATCAGCTTCAGAATTCCCAGCGTTTAACGCTGGAACTGGCATAAAAATTGGAGTTAAACGCCCAAACTGGTATGAAAGCTGGCGTTTAACTCCAGAAAAGGTCTCTACATATGAAAGCTTCAATGCTCAGCCCAAGCACACACTAAGTGGACCCAGAAGTGGATTTTTACGTCATTTACTCATTTCTGTATACCCTAGGTTACTAGTTTACTATTAATAGGATCTTTTGACATTGTATCGGTACCTCATGACACTTTACACGTTTCTCATTGTATCTTCTACAGCATGAGTCTCTAAACCCCATGGTTGGGGGTGAGGAGCTCTGTTGTGTCTTGATGGATTAATGCAATTACTACTGTTTTTTTTATTCAATCATGCTTGCTTCCATTCTAAGATATCACTTGCTCCTAAATCTGATGAATGTGATGATCCGTGACACTCATCATCATTCTCACCTATGAATGTGTGCCTGACAACCACCTCCGTTCTACTTTAGATTGAGTGAATATCTCTTGGATTCCTTAATCAGAATCTTCGTGGTATAAGCTAGAATTGATGGCGGCATTCAAGAGAATCCGGAAGGTCTAAACCTTGTTTGTGGTATTCTGAGTAGGATTCAATGATTGAATGACTGTGACGAGCTTCAAACTCCTGAGGGCTGGGCGTTAGTGACAGACGCAAAAGAATCATTGGATTCTATTCCAACCCAATTGAGAACCGACAGATGATTAGCCGTGCTGTGACAGAGTGCATTGAACATTTTCACTGAGAGGATGGGAGGTAGCTACTGACAACGGTGAAACCCTACATACAGCTTGCCATGGAACGAGCCTTGCGTGCTTGAAGAAGAAGACAGTAGGAAAGCAGAGGTTTAGAAGATAGAGCATCTCCAAAACCTCAGCCTTTTCCCCATTACTGCAAAACAAGTACTTATTTTCATGTTCTTTTGCTTTTCACAATCAAACCTGATAATCATTGATATCCTGACTAAGAGTTACAAGGTAACCATAGCTTGCTTCAAGCCGACAATCTCCGTGGGATCGACCCTTACTCAC
>NC_029780.3:54044709-54045888 GCF_000817695.3 Arachis duranensis | reverse complement strand
TTGCCGGGGATTGTTCGAGTTTGGACAACTGACGGCTTATCTTGTTGCTTAGATTAGGACTGTTTTATTTTAGTTGGTTTAGAGTCTTTTATTTGAGTTTAGTTTCATATTTTAAGTCTGGTGTCAATTGCATGCTTTTGTTTTCCTTTGATTTTTTTCGAATTTGCATGTCCCTAGTCCCTTTTTGATCTTTAAAAATTCTAAGTTTGGTGTCTTCTTTTTGTTTTCCCTTAAGTTTTTGAAAATTTGTGTCTGATTTTCTAAAAATTTTAAGTTTGGTGTCATTTTGTTGTTTTTCTCTTTCCTCATTTCAAAAAAAATCAAATCTTCTTCAAAATAATTTTCAATCATATCTTCTCAATTGCTAATTCCAAAATCTTCTTAATTGACTAATTGATTTAGTTTTCAATTTGCCTTGATCTTATTTGAGTTTTCGAAAATTTATTTTGTTTTCCTTTTGTTTTATTTTAATTTTTTTTTCGGTCAAAAAAAAAATATAAATATTTTACTTTACTTGTGAATTTATATCATATTCCCTTTTTCCATCATGGACCTAAGTGGAATTGAACAGTCCAGAAGGACTCTGGGGTCATATGCTAACCCCATTACAGCTGCATATGGGAGTAGCATCTGTATAGCTCCCATTAAAGCAAGCAGCTTTGAGCTAAATCCTCAACTCATTATCATGGTGCAGCAAAATTGCCAGTATTTCGGTCTTCCACAGGAAGAACCTACTGGGTTTCTGGCACAATTCTTACAAATTACTGACACAGTACGTGATAAAGAGGTGAATTAGGATGTCTACAGACTATTACTGTTTCCAATTGCTGTAAAAGATCAAGCTAAAAGGTGGTTGAATAACCAACCTACAGCAAGCATAAAGACATGGAAACAGTTATCAGAAAAATTCCTGAATCAGTTTTACCCTCCAAAAAGGATGACACAGCTAAGGCTGGACATCCAAGGCTTTAAACAAGAGGATAATGAATCCCTTTATAATGCCTGGGAGAGGTATAAAGGTATGCTAAGAAAATGTCCCTCTGAAATGTTTTCAGAGTGGGTACAGCTGGACATCTTCTACTATGAGCTTACAGAAAAAGCTCAGATGTCTTTAGACCACTCAGCTGGTGGATCTATACATATGAGGAAGACGATTGAAGAGGCTCAAGAGCTTATAGA
>NC_029780.3:54042068-54044560 GCF_000817695.3 Arachis duranensis | reverse complement strand
CAATTACAACTGATGACAAAACAGTTAGCAGAATTTAAAGAGATGCTCCAAGAAACTAAAATTGTTAACAAGAACATAGGATCACAGTTGAATCAGGCAAAACAGTAGCTATCTAAACAGATAACAGAAGAATGCCAAGCAGTTCAACTGAGGAGTGGGAAGACATTGAATAACACTGCTCAAAGTAGCAAAAAGCCAAATAAGGAAAAATTGACAGAAGATAACCAAGTCACTGTCCAAACTCCCTCTGAGGACACTAAGAGCCCAGAGAGGAATACTTTTGGCGTCCAAACGCCAGAAAAGGGGGGAAAGCTGGCGTTAAACGCCCATTCCCTACCCAGTTCTGGCGTTCAAACGCCAGAAAGGGGAGAAAAGTTGGCGTTAAACGCCCAATCTTCACCCAATCCTGGCGTTCAAACACCAAGGGAGGATCAGACACCTGAGAGTGCTGACAGTAATCCCTCTAAAAAGGCTTCTTCAACCACTTCTGTAAGGAATAAACCTGCAGCAACTAAGGTTGAAGAATATAAAGCCAAGATGCCTTATCCTCAGAAACTCCGCCAAGCGGAGCAGGATAAGCAATTTGCCCGCTTTGCAGACTACCTAAGGACTCTTGAAATAAAGATTCCGTTTGCAGAGGCACTTGAGCAAATACCTTCATATGCTAAGTTCATGAAAGAGATCTTAAGTCATAAGAAGGATTGGAGAGAAACTGAAAAAGTATTTCTCACTGAAGAATGCAGTGCAGTCATTCTGAAAAGCTTACCAGAAAAGCTTCGCATAAGAGTGCAACTCTCATTCTAGGAAGACCTTTCCTAGCAACTGGACGAACTCTCATTGATGTACAAAAAGGGGAAGTAACCCTGAGAGTCAATGAGGATGAGTTCAAGTTGAATGCTGTAAAAGCTATGCAGCATCTAGACACACCAAATGACTGCATGGGCGCTGACATTATTGACTCTTTGGTGGAAGAGATCAATATGACTGAAAGTCTAGAATCAGAGCTTGAGGACACCTTCAAGGATGTTCAGCCTGATCAAGAAGAACCAGAGGAAACAAAGGAATTTTTGAAAATTCCTCAGGAGGAGGATAAGCCTCCCAAACCTAAACTCAAACCACTACCACCATCCCTGAAATATGCATTTCTAGGAGGGGGTGAAACTTTTCCAGTGATTATAAGCTCTGCCTTAAATCCACAGGAAGAGGAAGCACTGATTCAAGTGCTAAGGACACACAAGACAGCTCTTGGGTGGTCCATAAGTGATCTTAAGGGCATTAGCCCAGCAAGATGCATGCACAAGATCCTATTGGAGGATAATGTCAAACCAGTGGTCCAACCACAAAGGCGGCTAAATCCAGCCATGAAGGAGGTGGTGCAGAAAGAGGTCACTAAATTACTAGAGGCTGGGATTATTTATCCTATTTCTGATAGCCCCTGGGTGAGCCCTGTCCAAGTTGTCCCCAAAAAAGGAGGCATGACAGTAGTTCACAATGAAAAAAATGAACTGGTTCCTACAAGAACAGTCACAGGGTGGCGTATGTGTATTGACTACAGAAGGCTTAATACAGCCACCAGAAAGGATCATTTTCCTTTACCATTCATATATCAAATGCTAGAAAGACTAGCTGGTCATGATTATTACTGCTTTTTGGATGGCTATTCAGGTTACAACCAAATTGCAATAGATCCTCAAGACCAAGAGAAAACAGCATTTACTTGCCCTTCTGGCATGTTTGCCTACAGAAGGATGCCTTTTGGTCTGTGTAATGCTCCTGCAACCTTTCAGAGATGCATGCTATCCATCTTCTCTGATATGGTGGAGAAATTCCTGGAAGTCTTCATGGATGGCTTCTCAGTATATGGAGACTCATTCAGCTCCTGCCTTAACCACCTAGCACTTGTCCTGAAAAGGTGCCAAGAGATTAACCTGGTTTTAAACTGGGAGAAATGTCACTTTATGGTGACTGAAGGAATTGTCATTGGGCACAAAATTTCAAGCAAAGGAATAGAGGTGGATAAGGCAAAGGTAGAAGTAATTGAAAAATTACCACCACCTGCCAATGTTAAGGCAATCAGAAGCTTTCTGGGGCATGCATGATTCTACAGAAGGTTTATAAAGGATTTTTCAAAAATTGCAAAACCTCTGAGCAACCTGCTAGCTGCTGACACACCATTTGTGTTTGACACACAGTGTCTGCAGGCATTTGAGACCCTGCAAGCCAAGCTGGTCACTGCACCAGTCATCTCTGCACCAGACTGGACATTGCCATTCGAACTAATGTGTGATGCCAGTGACCATTCCATTGGTGCAGTGTTGGGACAGAGGCATAACAAGCTTCTGCACGTCATTTATTATGCCAGCCATGTTCTAAATGATGCACAGAAGAACTACACAACCACAGAAAAAGAGTTACTTGCAGTGGTCTATGCCATTGACAAGTTTAGATCCTATCTAGTGGGATCAAAGGTGATTGTGTACACTGACCATGCT
>NC_029780.3:54040782-54041930 GCF_000817695.3 Arachis duranensis | reverse complement strand
GGACAGAGAACCAGGTAGCTGATCATCTGTCCCGAATAGAACCAGTAGCTTGGGCGTCCCTCCCTTCTATTGAGATCTCTGAGACTTTCCCAGATGAGCAACTCTTTGCCATTCAAGAAGCTCCATGGTTTGCAGATATTGCAAATTATAAAGCTGTGAGGTTCATACCACAGGAGTACAGCAGAGTGCAAAGAAAGAAATTAATTTCAGATGCCAAGTACTACCTATGGGATGAGCCATATCTCTTTAAGAGATGTGCAGACGGCATGATCCGTAGATGTGTACCCAGAGAAGAAGCACAAAGGATCCTGTGGCATTGCCATGGATCACAGTATGGGGGACATTTTGGAAGTGAGCGAACAGCCACTAAGGTCCTCCAATGTGGCTTCTACTGGCATACTCTCTATAGAGATGCCCGAGAGTTTGTGCGTAACTGTGACAGTTGCCAAAGAGCTGGCAACTTGCCTCACGGATACGCCATGCCTCAACAAGGGATCTTAGAGATTGAGTTGTTTGATGTAAGGGGTATTGACTTCATGGGGCCTTTCCCACCATCATACTCAAACACTTACATTCTGGTGGCAGTGGACTATGTATCTAAATGGGTAGAAGCAATTGCTACACCCACTAATGATACTAAGACCGTGCTGAAATTCCTCCAGAGACACATCTTCAGCAGATTTGGTGTTCCCATAGTCATAATCAGTGATGGGGGTACTCATTTCTGCAATAAACAGCTTTACTCTGCTATGATCCGATATGGAATTAGCTACAAAGTGGCAACCCCGTATCATCCACAGACAAATGGGCAAGCTGAAGTCTCTAACAGAGAGCTAAAAAGAATCCTAGAACGGACTGTAATAGCCCGAAGAAAGGATTGGGCAAAGAGCTTGGATGATGCTCTGTGGGCATACAGAACAGCATTCAAGACTCCAACAGGAACCTCACCATACCAACTTGTGTATGGCAAGGCCTGTCATCTGCCCGTGGAACTGGAACATAAAGCCTACTGGGTAACCAGATTCCTAAACCTGGATGCTAAGTTAGCTGGTGAAAAGAGATTACTGCAGCTAAATGAGCTAGATGAATTTAGACTCAGTGCCTTTGAAAATGCAAAGATTTATAAGGAAAAGGCAAATAAGTGGCAT
>NC_029780.3:54038972-54040665 GCF_000817695.3 Arachis duranensis | reverse complement strand
AAACTTAAATCCCGCTGGAGGGGTCCGTATGTGATTATAGGAGTATCACCATATGGATATGTTGAGCTTCAGGATAATGATTCTGACAAGAAGTTCATTGTTAATGGACAAAGGATCAAGCATTATCTTGAAAGCAATTTTGAGCAAGAATGCTCAAAACTGAGACTTGAGTGATTCTTCAGTGAAGGTCCAGCTAAAGACAATAAAGAAGCGCTTGCTAGGAGGCAACCCAGTGATTAGCAGGGTATCTATTCTGTTTAATCAAGGTTGATACATATTCTAAAAGGGCAATTATCAAAATTGAAGGAATTCACAGAGTTACAGAAGGATTCAGTGCAAAAAGCAGAGAAAAAGAGCTTGCTGGCAAAAAAACGCCAGTAAGGGGTATTTTGGGCGTTAAACGCCAGTAAAGGTGCCATTTTGGGCGTTAAACGCCAGAATGGGCACCATTCTGGTTCGTTTAACGCCAGAATGGGCACCATTCTGGGCGTTTAACGCCAGTTGTGCAGCATCCTGGGCGTTTAGCAAAACGCCCAGTGATAAAGGGATTTCTGGCGTTTAACGCCAGCCAGGGTACCTGGCTGGGCGTTAAACGCCCAAATTGGCCAACAAATGGGCGTTAAACGCCAGAATGGATACCATTCTGGGCGTTTAACGCCAGAAAGGCAGGGGGAGGAGATTTTGTTTCCCACTTCAAATTTTTTTCAAACTTTCTTGTTTTGATTCATATTTTTCTGCATGAACACATTACAAACTTTCATCATTCACCTTCCAATTTCAAAAATTAAAATCTTCTTCAAATCTATTTCAAATCCTTTCCTAGGCTCTTTCAAAAACTCAATTATCTCCTTGAATTTTTTCCATATCTTCTCAAATCTCCCTCAAATTTTCGAAAATATCTCCTCCTCTGCTATTTAAACACGTTCGGCCACCCCCCTTTCCCCACACCATTTGAATTTTCTCTCCTCCTCTCTCCCCTCTTTCCTTTCTTTTGCTTGAGGACAAGCAAACCTCTAAGTTTGGTGTGCTTTTCCGTGATCACTAAGCCAAGACTCATTAAGATCATGGCTCCTAAAGGAAAACAAACCAATTTAAGAGGAAAGAAAGAGAATAATCCAAAGAATCTTTGGAATCAAGAGAAGTTCTTAAAGAAAGAGAATATTTCAAAGCCACTTTGGAATCAAGGGAAGTTCTTAACCAAAGAACATTCAGACCATTACTACAAAATAATGGGTCTGAGGTCAGTGATCCCGGAAGTTAAATTCGATTTGAAAGAAGATGAATATCCGGGGATCCAAGAGCAAATTCGAAACAGAGGATGGGAAGTTCTAACCAATCTTGAGATAAAGGTTGGAAGAAATATGGTTCAGGAATTCTACTCAAATCTGTGGCTGACAGATAAGCAGAGAATGACTGGAACTGCTTTCCATACTTACAGAACCATGGTCAGAGGGAAAGTTATGTACTTCCATCTGGACAAAATAAGAGAAATCTTCAAACTACCTCAACTGCAAGATGATCCTGATTCCTTCAATAGGAGGATGGTGAGAGTAGATAAAGGGTTGGATCAAGTTCTAGAGGACATATGCCTCCCTGGGACTAAGTGGATAACCAACTCAAAGGGTATCCCAAACCAACTCAAGAGAGGAGATCTCAAACCAGTCGCTAGGGGCTGGTTGGACTTCATTGGGCA
>NC_029780.3:54038343-54038803 GCF_000817695.3 Arachis duranensis | reverse complement strand
TTCTTACTAGTCTCATCTTATATCTATTTTTGAGTCTTGTTCTTAATTCATAATTATTAAAATTTAAAGTTCATGTCTTAAAGCTATGAATGTCCTATGAATCCATCACCTCTCTTAAATGAAAAGTGCTTTAATCCCAAAATAACAAGAAGTACAGGATTTCGAATTTATCTTTGAAACTAGTTGAATTAGTTTGATGTGGTGACAATACTTTTTGTTTTCTGAATAAATGCTTGAACAGTGCATATGTATTTTGAATTTGTTGTTTTAAGAATGTTAAAATTGATGGCTCTTGAAAGAATGAGGAAAAAGAGAACTGTTATTGAGGATCTGAAAAATCATCAAATTGATTCTTGAAGCAAGAAAAAGCAGTGATTCAAAAAAAAACGAAAAAAATTTTAGAAGAAAAAGAAAGAAATAAAGTTGTGATCCAAGGCAAAAAGAGTGTGCTTAAGAACCC
>NC_029780.3:54037453-54038156 GCF_000817695.3 Arachis duranensis | reverse complement strand
CTATGTTCAAGAATCATAATTCTTAACTAGGAGAATCAATAACACTATCTGAGTTCTGAGTTCCTATGGATGCCAATCATTCTAAACTTCAAAGGATAAAGTGAGATGCCGAAACTGTTCAGAAGTAAAAAAGCTACTAGTCCCGCTCATCTAATTGGAGCTAAGTTTCTTTGATATTTTGGAGTCTATAGTATATTCTCTTCTTTTTATTCTATTTTGATTTTTAGTTGCTTAGGGACAAGCAACAATTTAAGTTTGGTGTTGTGACGAGCGGATAATTTATACGCTTTTTGGCATTGTTTTAGTATGCTTTTAGTATATTTTAGTTAGTTTTTAGTATACTTTTATTAGTTTTTAGTTAAAATTCACTTTTCTAGACTTTACTATGAATTTGTGTGTTTTTCTGTGATTTAAGGTATTTTCTGGCTGAAATTGAGGGTCCTGAGCAAAAATCTGATTCAGAGGCTGAAAAGGACTACAAATGCTGTTGGATTCTGACCTCCCTGCACTTGAAGTGGATTTTCTGGAGCTGCAGAAGCCCAATTAGTGCGCTCTCAACGGCGTTGGAAATTAGACATCCTGGGCTTTCCAGCAATGTATAATAGTCCATACTTTGTCCGACATTTGATGGCCCAAACTGGCGTTGCAAATCAGCTTCAGAATTCCCAGCGTTTAACGCTGGAACTGGCATAAAAATTGGAGT
>NC_029780.3:54024343-54037097 GCF_000817695.3 Arachis duranensis | reverse complement strand
TATTCTGAGTAGGATTCAATGATTGAATGACTGTGACGAGCTTCAAACTCCTGAGGGCTGGGCGTTAGTGACAGACGCAAAAGAATCACTGGATTCTATTCCAACCCGATTGAGAACCGACAGATGATTAGCCGTGCTGTGACAGAGTGCGTTGAACATTTTCACTGAGAGGATGGGAGGTAGCCACTGACAACGGTGAAACCCTACATACAGCTTGCCATGGAAGGAGCCTTGCGTGCTTGAAGAAGAAGACAGTAGGAAAGCAGAGGTTTAGAAGATAGAGCATCTCCAAAACCTCAGCCTTTTCCCCATTACTGCAAAACAAGTACTTATTTCATGTTCTTTTGCTTTTCACAATCAAACCTGATAATTATTGATATCCTGACTAAGAGTTACAAGGTAACCATAGCTTGCTTCAAGACGACAATCTCCGTGGGATCGACCCTTACTCACGTAAGGTATTACTTGGACGACCTAGTGCACTTGCTGGTTAGTTGTGCGGGATTGCAAAAGTGTGGTTGCAATTTCGTGCACCACTCGTCCATCTCCTCATCCTGCTCTATCTCTATCTCAGGATCCTCCTCCTCATCATCATCCACAGCTACAACTATACCCTTAGATCCACCAGAAACACTGCTGTCACTATGTACAAAACCATTCGCGAGCACAGGTCCGTTCGCGTATATAGGAGCTACCCAATCGCCCAGTAGTGCCGGCTCATCAGGCTGTGGAAAGTCGGGGATCGGCTCAGGGGGAAAGTCCCACTCTGGTGGTATCACAGGTACGTAGTCACCAGCTAACTCGGGCTCATCAGGAATGATAGGCTCAGGTTCCACCTCATTCAAAGGTTGAGATGGTATAGGGTGCTCGGGGTCATCAGGAAAAGGATGTACAGGTGCGTCAGGATGTAACCAGGATAAGGGAAAGTCGTAAGGAGCATCAGGGTCAAAATGCGGGCTAGACAGGGGATGTTGAAAAGATCGATTAGGTAACGCATATCGTCCTCCCATGATGAAGTAACTGTGATGTACCGGATCCTCGTAGACGTAAGGGTCCTCGAACTCATAGAAGATCATGCCCGTCTCCATCTGAGGGGGAGGAAGAGAGAGAAGGGGTAAGAACTAGGGAGTCCTTAGTAGGGTCGGGGTTATTAGTTACGTTCATTTGTTTGGGGTCGATTAGCAGACGAATAACATAATATAGCGAAATAGTAAACAGAAGATAAAGATAGAAATAGAATGTAGAGACAACAGAACACAAACAGAAGAACACAAGGAAATAAAGCACACACATAGCACTCAAGCAGACAAACATAAAGAAATAGTTCACACATAAGAAGAAAAGCAACAGAGAATGATGCGCAGACAAGAATGATGCATGTCTAGCCCTAGTATAGGCCATGAGCTCATGTGTCGGTTGGCTGCCCGCAATCCCGACATTTATCCGGTCACGAGTAATCCTGATTTCCCGGATACGATTTTCCATTCCTAAATAAATACGCATATAATAATAGCCGCTCATTTGAGACAGCCTCTGCTTACTGCAGGAAAATATATATATACTCTGCTCTACTCTGGGGAAGCGGAAAATAGCTGTAGGTAACTTAGTTTCTCTACAGAAGCTCTGGGTTGCATTAAGAAACTAATATATATTAAATATAGCTCTGGGTTGCATCAAGCAACTAATATATATAAATATCTCTTTACTCTGTTCTGGTTTCCCTTTTCTCTGTATCTCTTTACTCTGTTTTAATTACTCTGTTCTCTGTATCTCTTTTCTCTTCTCTGATTACTCTTTTCATCTATATCTATATTACTCTTTTTCTCTTTATCTCTTTATTTTATTCCGGCTACTCTATTTTCTGTGTTTCTCTAGTCTACTCTGATTTCTCTGCTTAACGTATGTATTTAAAGCTTATGTAAATTTCGGTATGAATAGTTAACCTGTCCCAAATATAGGTTCATTAAGTCTATACTGAAATAGTTTAACTTTTCATATTATACCTAACCCTATTTGCAACTCAAGTACTAACTAAGTTGCCCTAGTTCGTTCACTAGTCTCTGTCTGTTTTCTGTTATTAAAACTTTACAGACTTTTTCTTTGACTTTTATCTTTTCTTCAACCTTTATCTTTTCTTCATCTTTTCCTCACTAACATGTTATTACCACTCCCTAAGTGTTTTATGAAAGTAATTAGGAGAATTCTGCACTTAAAGTTGTCTTTCTAAAGCTTTTACGGAAAACTGCCTTTTTCGCATTATTTTATTATTTTTATTAAAATATTATTTTTATTTAAATATTATTATTTAATATTTTATTATTTTTATTATTTCATCATGCTTGCCCTTTTTAAGATCTAAGGCCTGTTCTTCATTGTTCTTCATCATACTCAAAGTGTTCTTCATGTTCTTCGTAAATTCTTCAGATTCTTTCTCTGTTTTTACCCGTTTTTCAGTCTTTTCAGCAACCGATTTTTACTACAATTCATAAAAAATTAGCAGCAACTAAAACCCCATCTTTTCTTCATGATTTCAACACAAATTGAACCTCAATTTAAGCTTAGGGTTTCGTTTTTTCAGCTGCCCAAGAACATGAACTTTAAAGCTTGAATTTCATCAAATTTCATCAGGATTTCACCAAATTTTCACCAAGAATCAATCATATATGCAACCAATTTTTATCACAGCCAAATAATACAACATTCACACATCTCAAACACAAGTAATCAAGATTAATTTCGTGACACCCTACCTGGTTTTGCTGCTCCTAATTCAATTAAACTTTCAGGTGGTCCCTAAGCACTTTTTCCTCCTAAATCACATCAAGAAAACACATATTTAACCATGTTTCCTTGAAACCGAATCAAAAGAGAGATGGTGCAGCCAACTCACCTTGATCCCAGCCTTGATAAGTCATATGATCATGTAGAGAAAGAAGAGAGGATCATTTTGGTCGGATTGGAATTTTGATTTGAGTTTTAGTTCAGTAGAAATCAAGCTTTGAAGATTTGGAACTAAGAACTTTTCTCTCTTTTTCTCTCTACCTATTTTCGGCCACAAAGTGAAAATGAGCCAGCCTTGGGGGTTTTGGGGGTGTAGGGTGAGTTGTGATTGGTTGGCTTGGAGGTGGATTAAAATAATATTAAAATATCTCAGGTGTATAACTACTAAAACTAGATGTATCGGAACACTTGCAAAAACATCTCTAAAAATTATTTTCTGAGCTACTAGCATAAATGACACTAGTAACATATTTATTATGAGAATAAAATATGAATAATGAGGCCTTAGCATTGCTAAAGTCATCAGAGAGTGCTGGTGCTAAGCTGCACCAGTAAACTGTAAACCCGGTTAAACCAATTTTTTGTTTTTAACTAAAACTGACCAGGTAACCTTATAATATCATTCAAGAAGCTTCTAATACTCATATAATGATGATATTACCCTATTATCTATCTTCTCTCATGAATCGAGTCTGGTTTGTCAAACTGAGACTATTTACAAAAAATCGGATCAAAACTCCTAACCGATACGGTTCAAAAACTATGTTCTTCATAACTGCATTATCGAGCTTGCCTCATAAAAGGTTCTAGCTTAAAGATGACATAATGACAATTAGGATTGATATTCTTGATGATATATCAAAGGTTTTCCCTTTACTGATCTTCCGGAGAAATTCGTGCTTTCAGAAAAGGTCTCACGTACTCGAAAATCGGGGTTGTTACATTTTACCCTCCTAACAGAAAATTTTGCCCTCGAAATTTCAGTTACCTGAGAATAGATGCGGGTAATCAGCTTTCATCTTATCTTCGAGTTCCCAGGTGTGCTCTTCTTCTCCTCTTTGTCCCCAAGCTATTTTGACCAAGCGAAGAGTTTTGCCTCTTAGCTGTTTATCGCTTCTTTCTACGATCCGAACTGGTGATGCTTTATATGTCAAATCGTCTCGTAACTGTATTGTCTCTGGTTGTAAAATGTGACTCTCGTCGGGAATATATTTCTTAAGTTGTGAGACATGAAAAACATCATGAAGGTTTGATAGCCTTTTCATAAGGTTTGATTGGTTGGCTATATGATTTATGCCTGACCCTAAGTGACACATAGCCTTTTCAAAGGTCATGGTGCCTATGGTACAGGGTATTAACAATTTACCAGGATCTTGTTTCTTTTGAGGTAAAGTTTGCTGAACCCATGTATCTAGTTCACCAATGAGCAAGGGAGGTTCACCTTCCCTAGTCTCATTGCCAAACAACTTAGCATTGAGCTTCATGATAGCTCCTAGATATTGAGCAACTTGCTCTCTAGTTACATCTTCATTCTCTTCAGAGGAAGAATAGTTTTCAGAGCTCATGAATGGCAGAAGAAGGTTTAATGGGAACTCTATGGTCTCTATATGACCTTCAGATTCCTTTAAGTCCTCAATAAAGAACTCCTTCTTGCTTGAGAAACATCCCCTGAGGTCTTCCTCACTGGGATTCACGTCCTCTCCTTCTTCTCTAGGTTCGGCCATGTTGATTATGTCAATGGCTTTACACTCTCTTTTTGGATTCTCTTCAGTATTGCTTGGGAGAGTACTAGGAGGAGTTTCAGTGACTTTCTTACTCAGCTGGCCCACTTGTGCCTCAAATTTCTGATGGAGGACCTTGTTTCACTCATGAAGCTTAAAGTAGCTTTAGACAGATCAGAGACTATATTTGCTAAGTTAGAGGTGCTCTACTCAGAATTCTCTCTCTGTTGCTGAGAAGATGATGGAAAAGGCTTACTATTGCTAAACCTGTTTCTTCCACCATTATTAAAACCTTGTTGAGGCTTTTGTTGATCTTTCCATGAGAAATTTGGATGATTTCTCCATGAGGGGTTATAGGTGTTGCCAAAGGCTTCCCCCATGTAATTTACCTCTGCCATTGTAGGGTTTTCAGGATCATAAGCGTCTTCTTCAGAAGATGCCTCTTTAGTGCTGTTGGATGCATTTGCCATCCATTTAGACTTTGAGAAATCATGTTGACTTGCTGAGTCAACATTTTGTTCTAAGCTAATATGGCATTCAGAGCATCAATTTCAAGAACTTCTTCCTCTGAGGCATCCCATTATTCACGGAATTCTTCTCAGAAGTGTACATGAATTGGTTATTTGCAACCATTTTAATAAGTTCCTGAGCTTCTGCAGGTGTTTTCTTTAGGTGAATGGATCCATCTACAGAATGATCCAGTGATATCTTAGAGAACTCAGACAGACCATAATAGAATATATCTATCATGGTCCACTCTGAAAACATGTCAAAAGGACACTTTTGGTCATCTGCTTGTATCTTTTCCAAGCTTCATAGAGGGATTCACCATCTTTTTTCTTGAAGGTCTGAACATCCACTCTAAGCTTGCTCAGCTTTTGAGGAGGAAAGAATTTAACCAAGAAGGCTGTGACCAGTTTATCCCAAGAGTCTAGGCTATCCTTAGGTTGCGAGTCCAACCATGTTCTAGCTCTATCTCTTACAACAAAAGGGAAAAGCATGAGCCTGTAGACTTCATGATCTACTCTATTAGTCTTAACAGTCTCACAGATCTGCAAGAACTCAGTTAAAAACTGGTAGGGATCTTCTGATGAAAGTTCATGAAACTTGCAGTTTTGTTGCATTAGAGCAACTAGTTGAGGTTTCAGCTCAAAATTGTTTGCTTCAATGGCAGGAATTAAGATACGTCTTCCATCAAACTTGGAAGTAGGTGTAGTATAATCACCAAGCATCCTCCTTGCATTATTGTTGTTGGGTTCGGCTGCCATATTATTTTCTTGTTCAAAAATTTCAGTAAGGTTGTCTCTGGATTATTGTAATTTAGCTTCTCTTAGTTTCCTCTTCAGAGTCCTTTCAGCTTCAGGATCAGCTTCAATAAGAATGTCTTTTTCCTTGTTCCTGCTCATATGAGAAAGAAGATAACAGAAACGGAAAAGGAATCCTCTATGTCACAGTATAGAGATTCCTTTATGTTAGTAGAAGAAGAAAGGGAATAAGAGTGAGGAAGAATGAAGAATCCAAACACAAGGGTGCAGATAGGTTCAGATTCTTGAGATGAGGAGAAGTGTTAGTAAATAAATAAATAAATAGAAGAAGATGAGAGGGAGAGAATTCGAAAATTAATTTTGAAAAAAAAAAGAGGGAGGTAATTTTTGAAAATTAGAGAGATAAAATTAGTTAGGTGGTTTTGAAAAAGATAAAAAATAAACAAAAAGTCAATTAGTTAGTTGAAAAAGATTTGAAAATCAATTTAAAAAAAAAAGATAAGAAGATAAGACGTTAGAAGGGATATTTTGAAATCAAATTTTTGAAAGAGATATGATTTAAAAAGATATGATAAAAAGATATGATTAAAAAGATATGGTTGAAAAAGATTTAATTTTTAAAATTAAAATTAATTACTTGACTAACAAGAAACTAAAAGATATGATTCTAGAATTTAAAGATTGAACCTTTCTTAACAATAAAGTAACAAACTTAAAATTTTTTAATCAATCACATTACTTGTTAGTTAAGTTTTGAAAATTTGAAATAAAATAAGAAAAAGATTTTGAAAAATAATTTTAAATTTTCAAAAATCATAAGATAAAAGTAAAAGAGATTTGATTTTTGAAAAAGATTTTGAAAAGATAAGAGTTTTAAAATTGAAAATTTGACTTGGCTTGTAAGAAATAGCTAAGTTTTAAAAATTTTTGACTAAGTCAACTCAAATTTTTGAAATTTTGAGAGAAATAGGGAAAAGAAATTTTTTTGATTTTTGAATTTTTAATGATGAGAGGGAAAAACATAAAAATGACCCAAAACATGAAAATTTTTGGATCAAAATCAATGATGCATGCAAGAACACTATGAATGTCAAGATGAACACCAAGAACACTTTGAAAATCATGATGAACATCAAGAACATATCTTTGAAAAACTTTTGATGCACAGAAAACATGCAAGACACCAAACTTAGAAATCTTTCATGTTTAGACACTATGAATGCAAAAATGCATAGGAAAAATATCATACAACTCAAAACAAGAAAATTTAAAGATCAAACAAGAAGACTTACCAAGAATAACTTGAAGATCATGAAGAACACCATGAATGCATGAATTTTTGAAAAATGCAAGAACAAGATGAATATGCAATAGACACCAAACTTAAAACATGACACAAGATTCAAACAAGAAACACAAAATATTTTTGATTTTTATGATTTTATAAATTTTTTTGGATTTTTGTATATTTTTTTATAAAACATATAGGAAAAACAAAATAAGAAATTCAAAATTTTTAATAAGAATTCCAGGAATCTTTCAATGTTAGTCTAAAGCTCCGGTCCAGAAATTGGACATGGCTTAATAGCCAGCCAAACTTCAGCAGGGCATTACATGCATCGTGGTGATTAGTTGAAGCCTCAGTCCAAAAGAATTTGAATATGGCTTTACAGCCAACCAGGCTACAACATGCTTCATGAAACACTAGAATTCATTCTTAAAAATTTAGAATAATTTTTTTCGAAAACAAAAGTAAAATTTTTTGAAAGATTTTTGATAAATTTTTGAAAATAAAACAAAAAGAAAATTACCTAATCTGAGCAACAAGATGAACCGTCAGTTGTCCAAACTCGAACAATCCCCGGCAACGGCGCCAAAAACTTGGTGCACGAAATTGTGATCTCTAATAATGGCATTCAACTTGGTATGCGCGTTTATAACTTAGCACTTTCTTCACAACCTCGCACAACTAACCAGCAAGTGCACTGGGTCGTCCAAGTAATAAACCTTACGTGAGTAAGGGTCGATCCCACGGAGATTGTTGGTATGAAGCAAGCTATGGTCATCTTAAAATTCTCAGTTAGGCGGATAATATATGGTTATGGAGCTTTCAAATAATAATAATAATAAATAAACAGAAAATAAAGATAGAAATACTTATGTAAATCATTGGTGGGAATTCCAGATAGGCGTGTGAAGATGTTGTGCTCCTTTTGAATCTCTGCTTTCCTACTGCCTTCATCCAATCCTTCCTATTCCTTTCCATGGCAAGCTGTATGTAGGGCATCACCGTTGTCAATGGCTACATCCCATCCTCTCAGTGAAAATGGTCCAAATGCTCTGTCACATCACGGCTAATCATCTGTCGGTTCTCGATCATGCCGGAATAGAATCCATTGATTCTTTTGCATTTGTCATCACGCCCAACAATCGCAAGTTTGAAGCTCGTCACAGTCATTCAATATCCCTGAATCCTATCGGAATACCACAGACAAGGTTTAGACTTTTCGGATTCTCATGAATGCCGCCATCAATTCTAGCTTATACCATGAAGATTCTGATTAAGGAATCCAAGAGATATACGTTCGGTCTAAGGTAGAACGGAAGTGGTTGTCAGTCACGCATTCATAGGTGAGAATGATGATGAGTGTCACGGATCATCACATTCGTCATGGTTAAGTGAAACGAATATCTTAGAATGGGAATAGACTTAATTGAATAGAAAACAATAGTAATTGCATTAAAACTCGAGGTACAGCAGAGCTCCACACCCTTAATCTATGGTGTGTAGAAACTCCACCGTTGAAAATACATAAGTGATGGTGGTCCAGGAATGGCCGAATGGCCAGCCCCCAAAACGTGATCACAGGATCAAAAATACAATCCAGGATCCAGCCTTTTTAATACCATAATAAAATGTCCTATTTATACTAGACTAGCTACTAGGGTTTACAAAGTAAGTAATTGACGCAGAAATCCACTTTTAGGGCCCACTTGGTGTGTGCTTGGGCTGAGCTTGAGCGTTACACGTGCAGAGGCTTCTTTTGGAGTTGAACGCCAAGTTGTAACGTGTTTTTGGCGTTCAACTCTAGTTCGTGACGTGTTTCTGGCGTTTGACTCTAGAATACAGCATGGAACTGACGTTGAGCGCCAGTTTGCGTCATCAAATCTCAAATAAAGTATGAACTATTATATATTTCTGGAAAGCTCTGAATGTTTACTTTTCAACGCCATTAAGAGAGCACCATTTGGAGTTCTGTAGCTCCAGAAAATCTATTTCGAGTACAGGGAGGTCAGAATCCAACAACATCAGCTATTCTTTGTCAGCCTTCTTATCAGAGTTTTGCTCAGGTCCCTCAATTTCAGCCAGAAAATATCTGAAATCATAGAAAAACACACAAACTCATAGTAAAGTCCAGAAATGTGAATTTTTCATAAAAAATAATGAAAACATTCCTAAAAGTAGGTAGATCCTACTAAAAACTACCTAAAAACAATGCCAAAAAGCGTATAAATTATCCGCTCATCAGGAGCTCATTGGAACTCGAGTGCAGAATGCCTAGAGGGTCTGCATCGATTACAGGCGCCTCAATCAAGCTACCCATAAGGATCACTTCTCGTTGCCCTTTATCGATCAGAAGCTTGATCGCCTGTCAGGTAAATCACACTACTATTTTTTAGATTGTTACACTGGCTATTTTCAAATTCATATAGCTCCTGAAGATCAGGAGAAAATGACTTTTACATGTCCCTTTAGAACGTATGCATATAAGAGGATGCCTTTTGCCTTATGTAATGCACCAACTACATTCCAAAGATGCATGATGAGCATTTTCTCAGATCTTCTTGAGAACTGTATGGAAGTTTTCATGGACGACTTTGGTGTGTATGGTGATTCTTTTAGCCTTGGCTTGGATAGTTTAGCTAGAGTATTAGATAGGTGTGTTAGTTCAAACCTTGTATTAAATTTTGAAAAATGTCATTTTATGGTACAACAAGGTATTGTTCTAGGACATGTTGTTTCTAATACTGGTATTTTAGTTCATCCAGCAAAGGTGGATGTTATTTCTGGTTTACCTTACCCCTCCTATGTGAGGGAAGTCCGCTCGTTTCTGGGTCATGCAGGTTTTTACTGGTGCTTTATTAAGGACTTCAGTAAGGTAGCATTGCCTTTACCCCAACTGCTGCAGAAGGATGTTGAGTTCGAGCTAAGTGCGGACTACAAGGAGGCATTTGATAAGCTGAGACTGCCTTGACCCAAGCCCCCATTGTGAGAGGGCCTGACTAGAGTCAATCATTTGAGATAATGTGACACCTCCAACTACGCAGTAGGAGTGGCGTTGGCTCAACGCGAAAGTAAGGACCCTTTTATTATTGCCTATGCCTTTAAGACCTTAGACGCTACTCAGTCTAATTACACTACCACTGAAAAAGAGCTTCTGGCTATTGTTTTTGCTCTGGATAAATTCCAAGCCTACTTACTTGGTACTAAGGTGGTAGTGTACTCAGACCATGCAGCTCTAAAATATTTGTTAGCTAAGAAAGAGTCCAAACCAAGGCTCATACGTTGGATATTATTGCTGCAAGAATTTGATTTAGAGATTAAAGATAGGAGTGGTACTCAGAATTTAGTGGCGGACCTCCTGAGTCACCTAAAGCACATTAAGGATGACTCTACTCCTATCAATGATGCTTTTCCATTTGATAGCTTGCACGCAATATCTGAAGTAGTTCCTTAGTATGCACCTATAGCTAATTATCTTGTCAGTCGTACCTTCCCTCCTGATTTTACTAAACATCAAAAGGACAAGCTTAAAAGCAAGTCCAAGTATTATATTCGGGATGACCCATATTTATGGAGATGTGGTGCTGACCAGATAATTAGGAGGTGTGTGCCACAGTTAGAATTCCAGTCAATTTTAGAGGCCTGCCATTCTTCAAAGAGTGGTGGACACTTTGGTCCTCAAAGAACGACTAGAAAAATTCTGGAATGTGGATTCTGGTGGTCAACACTATTTAAGGATGTCACTGCTTTCTGTGAATCTTGCTCACCATGCCAGAGGTTTAGAAATATATCCAAAAGGGATGAGATGCCCCAACAACCTATGTTGTTCTGTGAAATTTTTTATGTTTGGGACATTGACTTTATGGGTCCATTTCCAAACTCTCATGGTTTCTTATATGTATTGTTAGCTGTAGATTATGTTTCTAAATGGGTGGAAGCAATTCCTACCCACACTGATGATGCTAACATTGTTGTCTCCATTGTTCGAAATAATATTATCTGTCGCTTTGGATCACCACGTACAATCATGAGTGATCAAGGCACTCACTTCTGTAACAGGAGATTAACAGGTCTATGATGAGCGGATAATTTATACGCTTTTTGGCATTGTTTTTAGGTAGTTTTTAGTAGGATCAAGCTACTTTTAGGGATGTTTTCATTAGTTTTTATGTTAAATTCACATTTCTGGACTTTTCTATGAGTTTGTGTATTTTTCTGTGATTTCAGGTATTTTCTGGCTGAAATTGAGGGACCTGAGCAAAACTCTGATAAGGAGGCTGACAAAGGACTGTTGATGCTGTTGGAATCTGACCTTCCTGCATTCGAAATGGATTTTTTGGAGCTACAGAACTCCAAATGTCGCGCTCTTAACGGTATTGGAAAGTAGACATCCAGAGCTTTCCAGCAATATATAATAGTCCATACTTTATTCGTGATTAGACGACGTAAACTGGCGCTCAACGCCAGTTCTATGTTGCTGTCTGGAGTCAAACGCCAGAAACACGTCACGAACCGAAGTTGAACGCCCAAAACACGTTACAACTTGGCGTTCAACTCCAAGAGAAGCCTCAGCTCGTGGATAGATCACGCTCAGCCCAAACATACACCAAGTGAGCCCCGGAAGTGAATTTATGCATCAATTACTTATCTTTGTAAACCCTAGTAGCTAGTATAGTATAAATAGAACTTTTTACTAGTTTATTAGAAATCTTTGGTCTTAGTTTTATTTTATTATTCATCTTAGGAGACTATTGATCACGTCTTGGGGGCTGGCCATTCGGCCATGCCTGGACCTTTCACTTATGTATTTTTAACGGTGGAGTTTCTACACACCATAGATTAAGGGTGTGGAGCTCTGCTATACCTCAAGTTTCAATGCAATTACTATTATTTTCTATCCAATTCTAAGATATTCGTTGCACTTCAACTTGATAAATGTGATGATCCATGACACTCATTATCATTCTCACCTATGAACACGCGTGACTGACAACCACTTCCGTTCTACCTTAGGCCGGGCGCATATCTCTTGGATTCCTTAATCAGAATCTTCGTGGTATAAGCTAGAATTGATGGCGGCATTCATGGGAATCCGGAAAGTCTAACCTTGTCTGTGGTATTCCGAGTAGGATTCCGGGATTGAATGACTGTGACGAGCTTCAAACTCCTGAAGGCTGGGCGTTAGTGACAGACGCAAAAGAATCACTGGATTTTACTCCAACCTGATTGAGAATCGACAGATGATTAGCCGTGCTGTGACAGAGCATTTAGACCATTTTTACTAAGAGGATGGGATGTAGCTGGTGCACGAAATTGTGATCATCAATGGCACCATCAACATAGTACGCTCAATTGCAATCTCAACTCTTTATCACAACTTCGCACAACTAACCAGCAAGTGCACTGGGTCGTCCAAGTAATAAACCTTACGCGAGTAAGGGTCGATCCCACGGAGATTGTTGGTATGAAGCAAGCTATGGTCATCTTGTAAATCTCAGTCAGGCAGATTGAAATGGATATGAATGATTTATGAATAAAGCATAAAATAAAGATAGAGATACTTATGCAATTCATTGGTGAGAATTTCAGATAAGCGTATGGAGATGCTTTGTCCGTTCTGTCTCTCTACTTTCCTACTGTCTTCATCCAATCCTTCTTACTCCTTTCCATGGCAAGCTGTATGTTGGGCATCACCATTGTCA
>NC_029780.3:54015528-54024310 GCF_000817695.3 Arachis duranensis | reverse complement strand
TCCTCTCAGTGAAAATGTTCAACGCGCTCTGTCATAGCACGGCTATTCAGCTGTCGGTTCTCGATCATGTCGGAATAGAATCTAGTGATTCTTTTGCGTCTGTCACTAACACCCAGCCTTCATGAGTTTGAAGTTCGTCACAGTCATTCAATCCACAAATCCTACTCAGAATACCACAGATAAGGTTTAGACCTTCCGGATTCTCTTGAATGCCGCCATCAATTCTAGCTTATACCACGAAGATTCTGATTAAGGAACCCAAGAGATATCCACTCAATCTAAGGTAGAACGGAGGTGGTTGTCAGGCACACGTTCATAGGTGAGAATGATGATGAGTGTTACGGATCATCACATTCATCAAGTTGACGAACAAGTGATATCTTAGAACAAGAATAAGTTGAATTGAATAGAAGAACAATAGTAATTGCATTAATACTCGAGGTACAGCAGAGCTTCACACCTTAATCTATGGTGTGTAGAAACTCCACCGTTGAAAATACATAAGAACAAGGTCTAGGCATGGCCGAGAAGCCAGCCCCCATGATCTAAGATAGCATAAGACTACTCAAAGATAGCTACCAATATGTCTAATACAATAGCAAAAGGTCCTATTTGTAGAGAACTAGTAGCTTAGGGTTTACAAAGATGAGTAAATGACATAAAAATCCACTTTCGGGCCCACTTGGTGTGTGCTTGGGCTGAGCATTGAAGCATTTTTGTGTAGAGACTCTTCTTGGAGTTAAACGCTAGCTTTTGTGCCAGTTTGGGCGTTTAACTCCCATTCTTGTGCCAGTTAAGGCGTTTTACGCCATGAATTCTTGAGCTGACTTGGAACGCCTGTTTGGGCCATCAAATCTTGGGCAAAGTATGGACTATTATCCATTTCTGGAAAGCCCAGGATGTCTACTTTCCAGCGCAGTTGAGATCGCGCCAATTGGGCTTCTGTAGCTTCAGAAAATCCACTTTCGAGTGCAGGGAGGTCAGAATCCAACAGCATCTGCAGTCCTTTTCATCCTCTGAATCAGATTTTTGCTCAGGTCCCTCAATTTCAGCCAGAAAATACCTAAAATCACAGAAAAACACACAAACTCATAGTAAAGTCCAGAAAACTGAATTTCAACTAAAAACTAATAAAAATATAATAAAAACTAACTAAAACATACTAAAAACATACTAAAAACAATGCCAAAAAGCGTATAAATTATCCGCTCATCGGTAGCCATTGACAACGATGATGCCCTACATACAGCTTGCCATAGAAGGGAGTGATAAAATTGGATAAAAGTAGTAGGAAAGCAGAGATTCAACAGGGACAAACTCCATACGCTTATCTGAAATTCCCACCATTAATTTACATAAGTATTTCTATCCTTTATTATTTAAGCAAGTATCTCTTTATATTTCCCAAAATCAATTATTATCCGCCTAACTGAGATTTACAAGATGACCATAGCTTGCTTCATACCAACAATCTCTGTGGGATCGACCCTTACTCACGTAAGTTATTACTTGGACGACCCAGTACACTTGCTGGTTAGTTGTGCGGAGTTGTGATAAAGTGTGATTCATGTTTGAGAGCACCAAGCCTTTGGAGCCATTGTTGATGATCACAATTTCGTCCACCAAGTTTTTGGCGCCGTTGCCGGGGATTGTTCGAGTATGGACAACTGATGATTCGTCTTGTTGCTCAGATTAAGTAATTTTCTTTTTGTTTTGTTTCAAAAATTTTTCAAAAAAATTTTTTTTCCTTTTTTTTCAAAAATAAATAAAGAAAATACCAAAAAAAATCATAAAATCATAAAGACCAAAAATATTTTGTGTTTCTTGTTTGAGTCTTGAGTCAATTTTTTAAGTTTGGTGTCAATTGCATGCTTTAAAAATTTTTCTTGCATTTTTCGAAAATTCATGCATTCATGGTGTTCTTCATTATCTTCAAGTTGTTCTTGACAAGTCTTCTTGTTTGATCTTGATGTTTTCTTGTTTTGTGTTATTTGTTGTTTTTCATATGCATTTTTCGTTTGTTAGAGTCCATGTTTTCTTGCATGTTTTCTTTGCATCAAAAAGTTTTCAAAATTATGTTCTTGATGTTCATCATGATCTTCAAGGTGTTCTTGGTGTTCATCTTGACATTCATAGTGTTCTTGCATGCATCATGAGTTTTGATTCATAATTTTCATGTTGTGAGTCATTTTTGTATTTTTCTCTCTCCTCATAAAAAATTCAAAAATCAAAAAAATATCTTTTCCTTATTTCTCTCCAAAATTTCAAAAATTTGAGTTGACTTAGTCAAAAAATTTTAAAATTAGTTATTTCTTGTAAGTCAAGTCAAATTTTCAATTTTAAAAATCTTATCCTTTTAAAATCTTTTTCAAAAATCATATCTTTTTCATTTTTTCCATTTTTAAAATTATTTTTCAAAAATATTTTTCTTAATTTTATTTCAAATTTTCAAAAATTATGCTAACAATTAATATGATTGATTCAAAAATTTGAAGTTTGTTACTTTCTTGTTAAGAAAGGTTCAATCTTTAAATTCTAGAATCTTATCTTTTAATTTCTTGTTAGTTAAGTAATTAATTTTAAAAATTAAGTCTATCTTATCTTATCTTTTATATCATATCTTTTTCAAAATTTTATCTTTTTCAAAAATTTAATTTCAAAATATCTTATCTAACTTCTTATCTTCTTATCTTTTCAAATTTGATTTTAATATCTTTTTCAACTAACTATTTGACTTTTTGTTTGTTTCTTATCTTTTTCAAAACCACCTAACTACTTTTCCCTCTCTAATTTCCCTCTCTACTTATCTTATCTAACTACTTTTTGTTTGTTTCTTATCTTTTAAAACCATGCTTGAAATTATTTCTCACACTTGAGTAGGATTTGGGTTTTGGTGTTTGGATATGGTGACATATAATCCTTCCTCTACTTGGACCTATGATGATGTGTGTTATAATCAGGGACCATTCTTCATCTCTTCTCATGAGCAATTAGATCAAGGAATTGGCTATTGATCAAGATTTGAGAGATTGAGTCACCAAAGAATTGGGGCTCAATCAATCATGATTGCCAAGTGGTCAATGAGTTGCATGATTGAAGATGAGATGAAATCAATTAATCCGGAGAATGTAATATCTCTTGATCCCAATGTTTATTTTATCTTTCTTTCTTTTATTTACTTTGTGGTCATTTACATTTTTTGCACTTTACATTTCCAGCGTTTTACTTTCTTGTACTTTACTTTCCTTGCCATTTACTTTCTTACACTTTATTGCTTTCCTTTATTTTCATGTTATTTACATTACTTTCCTTTACTTTTATGTTATTTACATTTTCTTGTTGTTTATTGGTGCACGAAATTGGAAATCACAATTCTTTACAACTTCGCACAACTAACCAGCAAGTGCACTGGGTCATCCAAGTAATACCTTACGTGAGTAAGGGTCGATCCCACGGAGATTGTTGGCTTGAAGCAAGTTATGGTTATCTTGTAACTCTTAGTCAGGATATCAATTATAATTATCAGTTGACTTGCAAATAAACAAAGGAGCATTGAAGAAATACTTGTTATGCAGTAATGGAGAATACGTTGGAGTTTGGGAGATGCTTTGTCTTCTTAATCTCTGCTTTCTTCCTGTCTTCGTCTTCACGCACGCAAGTTCCCTCCCATGGCAAGCTGTATGTTTGGTGGGTCACTGTTGTCAATGGCTACCATCCATCCTCTCAGTGAAAATGGTCCAGGTGCACTATCACCGTACGGCTAATCATTTGTCGGTTCTCACTCATGTTGGAATAGGATCCATCGATCCTTTTGCGTCTGTCACTACGCCCAACCCTTGTGAGTTTGAAGCTCGTCACAGTCATCCAATCCCTGAATCCTACTCAGAATACCACAGACAAGGTTTAGACTTTCTGGATTCTCAAGAATGCTGCCAATGGATTCTAGCTTATACCACGAAGACTCTGATTAAGGGATCTAAAAGATACTCATTCAATCTAAAGTAGAACGGGTGGTTGTCAGGCACGCTTTCATAAGTTGAAAATGATGATAAGTGTCACGGATCATCACATTCGTCATATTGAAGTACGAATGAATATCTTGGATAGAAACAAGCGTGTTTGAATACAGAAATAATTGCATTAATCCATCGAGATACAGCAGAGCTCCTTACCCCCAACAATGGAGTTTAGAGACTCATGCCATCAAAGAGTACAAAGTTCAGATCCAAGATAAATCTCTAAAAGTTGTTTAAATACTAAATTAGTAACCTAGGTTTATAGAAAATGAGTAAACTGAGATAGATAGTGCAGAAATTCAGTTCTGGGACCCACTTGGTGTGTGTTGGGGCTGAGCTTTGAGCTTTACACGTGCATAGGCTGTTTCTGGAGTTAAACGCCAGGTTGTAACCTATTTGGGCGTTTAACTCCAACTTGCTACCTGTTTCTGGCGTTTAACGCCAGAATAGAACATGAAACTGGTGTCAAACCGCAGTTTACGTCATTTATCTTCGAGAAAAGTATAAACTATTATATATTGTTGGAAAGCCCTGGATGTCTAATTTCCAACGCAATTGAGAGCGCGCCAATTGGACTCTTGTAGCTCTAGAAAATTCATTCCGAGTGCAGGGAGGTCAGAATCCAACAGCATCAGCAGTCCTTTTTTAGCCTGAATAAGATTTTTGCTCAGATCCTTCAATTTCAGCCAGAAAATACTTAAAATCACAGAAAAAGACACGAACTCATAGTAAAGTCTAGAAATATGAATTTTGCCTAAAAACTAATAAAAATATACTAAAAACTAACTGAAACATACTAAAAACTACATGAAACCCCCAAAAAGCGTATAAAATATCCACTCATCATTTATCATCCAATCGTGCTTGTCTAACAAGGATAATTAATCAACTATTGCTTGCTTAATCCAATTAATCTCTATGGATACGATCCCACTCCATTGTGGGTTATTACTTGACGATAATTTGGTGCGCTTGCCAAAGAACGGATTCATTACATGTGGGTAGTGAATTCCGAACTCATCAAGTTTTATGGCGCCGTTGCTGGGGATTAATTATGATTAACAAACTACCGGTTGGTTGATTATCTAGATTAGACACTTTTCTTTTGTTTTTGTTCATTTACGTTCTTTTAATTTTCTATTTTCTTTTGCTACTAAGGTGTTTGTGTTATTGCCTCACTAAGAATCCCTCATCTGTGATAATGGGGATTCCAATTTCTTTTGGTGACTATTGTTTGAGACAGAGCATGTTGTAAGTAAAAATGGAGTTTACCTCATCTTTTGATCAATCATATCATATGGGATATTTCCCACCACCACAAAATGATTCAAGTCATTATCCTAATGGTGGCTGGGAATATCACCAAGAAATGGTAAATTATGAGCAATCCACCCAATTGGGATATGCTCCAGGACCACAAAATGATCAATCAAATTTCATGGGAAACTTTCCACCACCACAGAATGACTCACATTATCATACTCATGGTGGGTGGGAGTATCAAGAACATGAAATGGGATACTTCCAAAAGCCACAAATTGGTCCATATTTTGATCACTACTCAACTTGGGGCTGGGGAAGGGAATTTAATGCTGCATACCCCATTCATCAAGAACCATCACCCAGTAATTGTCCAACCTATACATCTCCACAAACTCATCAAAAACCTTCTCTGGAATTTGTATTAGAATAACTTTCTCAGACCCAAGCCTCAATTGTCCATCTCATTGAGTCCTTAAAGGATAAGTTCTTAAGGGAAAAGAACAGAGAAAGGATTAGAGATATGAAAATCTCAAGAAGAAATCAAGAAGAGCACATGAGACAAATAGCACAATAAATTGTTGATGAACCAACTAATGTCTTCCCTTGGCCAGGGGAAGAATATCATGCCATTAGCTCAAAAAGTGGAGAAGTGCTTAATAAGGGTGAAAATGAGGAATTAGTAGAGTAAGAGAAAGAGATCTTTGTACCAAGAAAGCTACCATTCCAAGAAGTTCTTGATGAAGAGGACACTCCAACCATCTCACAACACCCAAGTTCTGAAAACAAAGAAGTGAAGGCAATTAACCAAAGCACTGAAATAAGGATTATGACCAAGAAAAAATTAGCAATATCTATGAAGAAAAGGTCAACCAAAAGCCATCCCACCCCTACCCAACAAGCAAGTTTACTCAAGCTAACAACAAAAGAAAGCTTACTGGGAGGCACTCAAAACAGGGGACATTAACTGGCTCATCTTTCCTCTTGAGGTCATTCCTCTTAACAAACTGGAAGAATAGGAAGAAAGTTGAGAACAACATGTCAAGCTAATGACATTAAAAGAGCTCTTGTTGGGAGGCAACCCAACCGTAGGTAACATTTTCTTTCCTTGCTTAATTTACTTTCAATAATTTGGCATATGATTGCATTCTAAGTTTCGTGTTGCTATGCAATAATTTAATTTTCAATCTTCACTGGGAACTTGCATCATTCTAAAATGAAAGTGTCATACTAAGTTTGGTGTTGTCACTTACCTTTCATGCAAAGTACCATGCATACACCACTTATTCATGCAATCATATTACCTCTGTTTTTCTTGTGCCCTTATTGTGATTCTTAATTTTGCTTGCCTGAAACACATGTACTACTAACACTCTATTGTTTAAGACATTTATGACCCATCATAAACCCCATTACCACTGTTTTATTTGTTACTTGTGGACAAGCAATCATTCTAAGTTTGGGTGGGAAGAGAAAGAATAGGAGAAAAGTGACAACAACAATGAAGATGAACTACAAGGTGGTAACATTCCTTTTTCCTCTTATTTGTTTCTAGTACATTTAAATTGCATGATTGTCTTCTATTTTCTCTGTATGTATGTGTGTTGTGAATAATAAGCTTAGCTTTATTGCTGAATTGTAACATGTGCTATGGCATTATGACTACCATCTTGAGTTTTGTGAGTTCAAAAGCAAATAAGTATCATCATCATAAATAAACAATGTCATAAACTTTTAGTATTGGGAAGCTAGCATGACTATTGTTGCTCAATTACATTTTAATAAGCACATGGAATTCTCCTTAAAGCACCAACTTCTCTTCCTAGACCCACACAATTTGGTTCTACACCAACCATCAGTATTCCACTTTGAGCACACAACCGTCATGAACTTAGAGTGATGTTTCCAACCACTACATAAGTCTCTCTCACTCTTAACTCCACAAAGAGCTCTAAGTTGACCATCATTTTCAATCAAACCATACTCAAGTGAGAAGGTAAAGCTTAGGAATAAGAATTTTACCCACTTGAATGTTGTAAGGAGTGATGGTGACTTAGGAAGAGGGACCTCCCCACACTTAGCCAATACAAGATCCGTTCTCTTGTGCTCTTCCTTCACAACTTTCACCTCTTCTTTAGTCTCTACATCAAGCTCCATGGAAGAAGATTCAATTGTAGAGAGGAAGTCTTCAATTATTAAATCTCTCTCTTGATCAATCTTTTCAAAATCTTCGACCATGATTTGCTTAAGAGGTTGCACACCCTTCTCAACATCAATATCTAGGGAGTTGGTCAAGGTGGACAAAAAATCGCTAATGATGGAATCCACTTCTTGATCAATTTCCCTCAACTCATTATCCATTTTCTTAACATCGATAACCTCAACTTCCTCCACTTGATGCAAATCTTGCTTCAACTCCTCTTCTTAACCTTGGAGTTTTGAATTCACTCCCTCACTAAGCTCTTTGATTACTTCTCAACATTCAACAATGGTAGTGCTTTGATCGCATAGGCTTAGGCAGAAGGAGACTATATTGCGAATAGCTTCCACCAAGGTGGCTATCTTGGCTTCTAGCTCCTTGAACTCCTTTTGGTTCTCTTCTTACCTTTGGATGTAAGAGCTAATATATCCTCGGAGAGAATCATCTATGGGGGTGGTTGATGAGCGGATAATGTGTACGCTTTTTGGCATTGTTTTTAGTATGTTTTTAGTATGATCTAGTTAGTTTTTAGTATATTTTTATTAGTTTTTAGTTAAAATTCACTTTTCTGGACTTTACTATGAGTTTGTGTGTTTTTCTGTGATTTCAGGTATTTTATGGCTGAAATTGAGGGACCTGAGCAAAAATCTGATTCAGAGACTAAAAATGACTGCAGATGCTGTTGGATTCTGACCTTCCTGCACTCGAAGTGGATTTTCTGGAGCTACAGAAGCCCGATTGGCGCGCTCTCAACGGCGTTGGAAAGTAGACATCCTGGGCTTTCCAGCAATATATGATAGTCCATACTTTGCGCAAGATTTTATGGCCCAAACTGGCTTTCAAAGTCACCCTCAGGAATTCCAGCGTTAAACGCCAGAACTGGCACCAAAATGGGAGTTAAATGCCCAAACTGGCACAAAAGCTGGCATTTAACTCCAAGAGGAGTCTCTACATGAAAATGCTTCAATGCTCAGCCCAAGCACACACCAAGTGGGCCCGGAAGTGGATTTTTATGTCATTTACTCATCTCTGTACACCCTAGGTTACTAGTTTTCTATAAGTAGGACCTTTTACTATTGTATTTTAATCTTCTGATCTTTGGAATCGTTCTGATGCTATCTTAGATCATTGGGAGGCTGGCCATTCGGCCATGCCTAGACCTTGTTCTTATGTATTTTCAACGGTGGAGTTTCTACACACCATAGATTAAGGTGTGGAGCTCTGCTGTACCTCGAGTATTAATGCAATTACTACTGTTCTTCTATTCAATTCCGCTTGTTCTTGTTCTAAGATATCACTTGTTCTT
>NC_029780.3:54014269-54014951 GCF_000817695.3 Arachis duranensis | reverse complement strand
CTTATCATCACAAGAGCTTGTTGATTTCTATCAAACTTGCTGTTGGAGCAGTGATCTGCTAAGGCTTGGCTGGCCATTGGCCATGTCTAGTGTTTTGGACCGAAGCTTTCTTTGAAAGCTTGGCTGGCTATGAAGCCATGTCTAATTCCTGGACCGGAGTCTTAGACTAAACATCGCATGATTCCTGGAATTCCCATTAAGAATTTTGATACCTTTATATTTTCTTTTTCCACTTAATTTTCGAAAAAGCACAAAAAAATTACAAAATCATAAAAACAAAAAAATATTCTATGTTTCTTGTTGAGACACTAGTCTCATGTTAAGTTTGGTGTCAATTGCATGCATTCATTCATGTGTCTTAGTGATCCTCAAGATGTTCTTGATGATTTCTTACTCTGATCTTTGAATTCTCTTGACTTGAGTGTTTAAGTGTCTCATATGCATTCTCATTAGTGTCAGTAGTATACAAACTGCTAAGTTTGGTGTCTTGCATGCATTGTTATTTGATTCTTGTTGCATTTTGAATTGTCCTTATCATTAAAAATCCAAAAATATTTTTAATTTGTGTCTTTTCAAGTCAATAATACAGAGAATTGAAGATTCAGAACATACAGCAGAGGAATTACACAGAAAAAGCTGGGCGTTCAAAACACCCAGTGAAGAAGGACAGACTGGCGTTTAA
>NC_029780.3:54013337-54014152 GCF_000817695.3 Arachis duranensis | reverse complement strand
TTTTTTTTCAAGTTTTCAAAATCTTTTCAAAATCAAATCTTTTTCAAATCATATCTTTTCAATCATATGTTTTCAAAATCAATTTCTTTCTATTTTTAAAAATACTTGCTATCAATCAATGATTTGATTTAACATTTCAAGTATGTTGCCTTTTCTGTTGAGAAAGGTTTAATGTTTGAATCATATCTTTTCTTGTTAGCCAAGTCATTAATTTTCAAAATCAAATCTTTTTAAAATGTTTTTCAAATCATATCTTCTTAATCACATCTTTTTAAACTAATCATATCTTCTTAACCACATCTTTTTCAAAATAGTTTTCAATCAAATCTTTTTTATTTCTAATTTTAAATTCTTTTTCAAAAATCACTTGATTTCTTTCCCACTTTTGTTTTCGAAAATTATCAATCAAAGTTTTTCAAAAATGTTTTCAAAATCTTTTACTTGATTTTCGAAAATTACTTCCCTTCTTCTCACATCCTTCTATTTATGGACTAATACTACTCCTTAATGCAAAATTCGAACTCCATCTTCTTTGATAAGTTCAAATTTTCTACTTCTACCTTCTATTTTTCTTTTCCTCTGACACCTTAAGGAATCTCTATACTGTGACATAGAGGATTCCACATTTTCTTGTTCTCTTCTCTTTCTTATGAGCAGGAGCAAAGACAAAAGCATTCTTGTTGAGGCTGATCCTGAACCCGAAAGGATCTTGAAGCGAAAGCTAAGAGAAGCCAAGGCACAACTCTCTGTAGAGGACCTAACCGAATTCTTCAAAGAAGAAGAACACATGGCAGCCGAAAACAACAACAATGCCA
>NC_029780.3:54010838-54011069 GCF_000817695.3 Arachis duranensis | reverse complement strand
GCGCTTGTTGGGAGGCAACCCAATGTTATATTTTATCTATTTTCTTTTGTTATTTCATATTTTTTGTAGGTTGATGATCATGAGAAGTCACAAAATCAATGAAAAAAGCAAAAACAGAATAAAAAACAGAAAGAAAAACAGCACACCCTAGAGGAGAGCGCACTGGCGTTTAAACGCCAGTGAGGCTAGCAGATGGGCGTTTAACGCCCAGTCTGGCACCATTCTGGGCGT
>NC_029780.3:54007507-54007792 GCF_000817695.3 Arachis duranensis | reverse complement strand
TTCATTGCTCAGCCCAAGCACACACCAAGTGGGCCCGGAAGTGGATTTTTATGTCATTTACTCATCTCTGTACACCCTAGGTTACTAGTTTTCTATAAGTAGGACCTTTTACTATTGTATTTTAATCTTCTGATCTTTGGAATCGTTTGATCTTTAGATCTTTTGATCACTTTGGGAGGCTGGTCATTCGGCCATGCCTAGACCTTTATTTTCAACGGTGGAGTTTCTACACACCATAGATTAAGGTGTGGAGCTCTGCTGTACCTCGAGTATTAATGCAATTAC
>NC_029780.3:53996611-54007417 GCF_000817695.3 Arachis duranensis | reverse complement strand
GTGACTGACAACCACTCTTGTTCTACAAGCAACCAAGGCTCCAGTGAATATCTCTTGGGTTCTTTAACCGGAATCTTCGTGGTATAGGCTAGAACTGATGGCAGCATTCAAGAGAATCCGGAAGGTCTAACCTTGTCTGTGGTATTCTGAGTAGGATTCAATGATTGAATGACTGTGACGTGCTTCAAACTCCTGCGGGCGGGGCGTTAGTGACAGACGCAAAAGAATCACTGGATTCTATTCCGGCCTGATCGAGAACCGACAGATGGATAGCCGTGCCGTGACAGGGTGCGTTGAACATTTCCACTGAGAGGATGGGAGGTAGCCACTGACAACGGTGAAACCCTTGCTTAAGCTTGCCATGGAAAGGAGTAGGAAGGATTGGATGAAGACAGTAGGAAAGCAGAAAGACGGAAGGGAAGGCATCTTCATACGCTTATCTGAAATTCCTACCAGTGAATTACATAAGTATCTCTATCTTTATCTTTATGTTTTATTCGTTTATCACCATACCCATTTGAGTTTGCCTGACTGAGATTTACAAGGTGACCATAGCTTGCTTCATACCAACAATCTCTGTGGGATCGACCCTTACTCGCGTAAGGTTTATTACTTGGACGACCCAGTACACTTGCTGGTTAGTTGTGTGAAGTTGTGTGATCACAATTTCGTCCACCAGTGGTTAAAAAGAGGGTTCATTGTTTGGGAGAGAAGTTTCATAATTGGAAGTTGGTTCATCTTGGTAAGGGTATGGAGGTGGCATATATCGAGGTAGTTCTTGAGAGTAATTGTGTTGGAATGGTGAAGTTTCAATGTATGGTTCATATGGCTTGTAAGGTGATTGGTATGGTGGATAAGGATTAGGGTCATAATGAGGTGTTTGGTGGTAAGGGATTTGTGAGTAAAGTGGATCAAAATCATGTTAAGGAGGTGGTTCATAGGCATATGGTGGTGGTTGTTGACAATCACAATAAGGGTCACCACATCCATTAGATTCATATGCATTAGGATTAGAGTTATACCCATAGGAAACTCGAGGTTGTGGTTGCCAAGAAGGTTGATCAATCCTTTGAGGCTCCTCCCATCCTTGATTGTTCCATCCTTGATGCATGTTGTCATTGTAGTTCCCATTTTCTACAACATAATTTGAGCCAAACTCATAGCCAAAGGGATGAGAATTCATAGTAGAAAACAAAAACAAAAGCTAAAAAAAATGAGAACAAAGTCCTGAACCTAACAAAAACCAACAAATAAGCAAAAGACAAACATATTCACATATTCACAATAGCCAATAACTGATGATTGGATTTTTGACGGTTTAGAATTTCACTAATGAAATCTCGTCGAAGTATAGTTTCTAAACCAAGCAATAATCTTTTCATACAAAAGATTGTTTGTCACTAAAACAAACCCCTAAAATTATAAATCGAAGTATTTAAACCTCAGGTCGTTCTCCCTAGGAATTGCAATAAAGTGTTCTTGTTATTGGTTAGAGGTATGCTTTGGGGTTTTTGGAATAAGAGACAAGAATTGTAAATTGCAAAGGAAATGAACTAACAACTAACAAAGCTCTTGGCAAGCTGTGAAAACTAGAAGTCCTATCCTAGCTATCCTTATCAATTGTGATGAGAATTATCCATTGCTCCCACTTAGTTAACCTCTAACCATGGAGGAAAGTCAAGTGGATGAATTAACTTGAGTCCACAAGTCCTAGCCAATTCATAATGAAAGGCTAGCTTTAGTGGCATTCAAATCAATTAGCAACTTCTAATTGTCAATCAACAAAAGAATTAAATAACTCAAGAGTCACTAATTACTCAACCAAAGCTAAAAGGAACAAAATCTAACTCATAACTAAAAGAGGCATTTCATCAAACACATAAAAGCGAATAAAGGTAAACAACATAAATTACAAGAATTAGAGAGAGATCTAACTACAAAAGAAAGATATTAACAATAGAAAGGCAAAACAATTATGAAACAACAAAGAATTTACCAATTGCATTGAAGAATAAATGTAGATCTACGAAAGAAAGTTCATAAACTACAACTAACAATAGGAAGGAATTACAAGAGAAGTAGAATGCTACAACTACAAGAGAACAATTAGGGATGAAAGAGGAAAATTAAGAGAGAAGAAGAAGAAGTAGATCAAGATCTAAACCTAATCCTAATTCTAGAGAGAAGAGAGAGCTTCTCTCTCTAAAACTAACTTTCCCTCCCAAAACTAAACTAAAATTAACTAAGTGTCTAAAGATGAAAGGTATGTTCATTTCCCTTCAATCCTTGGCTTAAATAGCATCAGAAATGAGTTGGATTGGGCCCACAAGGCCTCTAAAATTGCTGGCCCCGAGTTGCATTAAGTGAATCATGTGTAACCATCGGTGCGTACGCGTAAAGTGCGCGTACGCATCCCTATACATGATGCAACTATGACAAATATTATATTATTTCGAAGCCCCAAATGTTAGCTTTCCAGCACAACTAAAACCGCCTCATTTGGATCTCTATAGCTCAAGTTATGATCGAATAAGTGCAAAGAGGTCGGCTTGACAGCTTTTGTGATTTCTTCATTTCTTCATGAGTTCTCCATTTTTACATGCTTTTTCTTTCATTCCCTCAATCCAATCTTTGCCTCCTAAACCTGAAATCACTTAGCAAACACATCAAGGCATCTAATGGAATCAAGATGAATTAAATTTAGCTATCTTAAGACCTAAACAACATGTTTTCACATTCAAGCACAATTAAAGGAGAATTTACAAAACCATGATATTTTAGTGAATAAATGGGAGACAAGTTGACAAAACCCTCTAAATTCAACACAAGATAAACCCTAAAAATGGGATTTATCAATAACATAATACCATTGCAAATCCCTGGTAACGGCACCATAAATTTGATAAGCGAGGAATCGTGTTAGTTAGGAATTTCTCTTGTAGAAATAAGAACTTCGCTGTAAGCATAGCTCCAAACCAACAGACAAATCTTGCATCAAATTTAATTTGGTTTTGTCACAAGTACAAACCCTAAATAAGAATTAACTGAAGTATTTAATCTCCGGGTCGTCTCACAAGGAATTGCAATGAAGTGCTCAATTATTGGCTATGAAGAACAAGGGGTCTGACTTTATGTTTTGGTAAGAAAGTAAATGGCAAGAAAAGTAAATGAACAATTAACTAATGAAAGAAAGGAAAAATACTCTTGACTAGACATAGGTAATTGAGATCACCATCCTTGTCTACAAATCATATATTGACAATTATGAGGAACCAAGCTCATTAAGTCTACCTCCAAGAGATTTAAGTACGTAATATCTACTCCTAAGTCTGAGGTACATCAAATGGCTTGATCAACATCAACCCATAAGTCCCAACCTATCTACTAATTAGATTAGTAGTGGGTTAGTGTCAATGGGTATCAAATTGATCACCAAGGGTTCTCAAGTCACCAATTCATTGAGACCCAACGACTCAAGGTCACTCAATTCCCTTAGCCTAGGCCAAGTGTAAAGAAAACTACTAAAAAATTAGAAAAAACATTTCATCAAACACCTAGAGTGTAATGAAAGTAAACATCACAAATTGCAAGAATTAACATAACCCACAACTAACATCAACAGGAAATCAACGATAACAATGGAGATAACATAAAAGAGACTTGGAAACATAAGATTGCATTCAAAGAAATAAAGATTCAACAATGGTTTATCAACATAGAAGAGAGCAAAATAAGAAATTAACAAGTAAAACTAGAAGATCAAAGATGTGACATCAAGAAATTAAAAAAAGGGAAGCTAAATCAAAAAAGAATCAAAAGTTGGATCCAAGAGAATTTGTCCTAAACTACCCTAAATTCTAGAGAGAAGAGGGAGCTTCTCTCTCTAGAAAACTAACTAAAGGCTCATCATGACTAATTAAGTGCTCTCCCTTTGCTCTAGCTTGAATTCTGCATGAAATAGTCTCAGAAATCAGTTGGATTTGGGCTTGGGCAGCTCAGAAATCGCCCCCAGCGTTTTGCCTTTAAGTGAGTCATGTACGGACCTCAACGCGTACGCGTCTGATAAACCCTGTTTTGACGGTTTGTCTTGTATTGATTTTAAGAGATTTTAATTCCTTTTACCCTCATTTATTCAATAAATTAGCATAGTTTTGTGATTGTCTCCTTATTTGTGCTTAGATGTGAAAACATGCTTTCTAGACCTTAAAGTAGCTAAATTCAATTCACCTTTGATTCCACTAGATGCCTTGATATGTTTGTTAGTGATTTCAGATTGAAAAGGCTAGGAATGGATCAAAGGAGTGAAGAGGAAATCATGCAAAGTGGAGAAATCATGAAAAGTCAAAGAAGTTGAACTTGCCCATGGACGCGCGCGCGCACCTGGCGCTTGCACGCACCTTGCGAATTACCCCATGGACGCGTACGCGTGATGTTCGCGTACACGTCGGTATTGGTTTATGATTTTTAATAAAAACGTGGCCAACGAATTCTCAAGGGTTGTGGGGCCCAATCCCAACCAATTTTGGCACCAAAGATGCTATTTAAAGCCAAGGATTGAAGAGCAAAGGGACATTAGTTCATTCCCACTCATTAGGATTAGTTTAGAAGTAGTTTCTAGAGAGAGAAGCTTTCACTTCTCTCTAGGATTAGGATTAGGATTAGGTATAGTTCTTAGATCTAGGTTTTAATCTTTGCTTTCTTCCACTTCTATCTCTCAATTCTTTGTTGCTACATTCATCTTCTTCTACTCTTTTGTTGTAATTTCCTTTATGTTGCTCTTATATTTTGTTGTAGATCTAGTATTATTCCTTCCATTTTCTTTCAATTCAAGAAGAGGTAATTGATAATAATTGTTCTTCTTTGCTTTTCTATTGTTGATCTCTTGCCTTTGTAGTTAGATCTCTCTTTAATTCTTGCAATTTATGTTGTTTACTTTTATTGCCTTTTATGTGTTTGTTGAAATGCCTCTTCTAGATATAGTATAGATTTTGTTCCTCTTGGCCTAGGTAGAGTAATTAGTGACACTTGAGTTAGGACAATTTGTTATCACAATTGAGGAGGATAACTAGGATATGACTTCTAGTTCTCATATCTTGCCAAGAGCTTTGTTAGTTGTTAGTTTATTTTCTTTGCCATTTCTATTTCTTGTCTAAAATCTCAAGAAACCCCAAAATAACTCATAACCAATAACAAGACACTTTATTGTAATTCCTAGGGAGAATGACCCGAGGTTTGGATACTTCGGTTATTAATTTTAGGGGTTTGTTACTTGTGACAAACAATCTTTTGTATGAAAGGATTATTGTTGGTTTAGAAACTATACTTACAACGAGACTTCATTTGTGAAATTCTAAACCGTCAAAAACCTAATCATCAAAATGGTGCTGTTGCCGGGGAGTTTCAATGGTGTTATGTTATTGGTTAATGTACATATGTAAATAGTGTGAATAGGATTGTCTTTTTCTTGTTTTCTAGTTTTTGTTAGTTTTATTTTGTTTTTCCACTATGAATTCTCACTTTGGCTATGAGTTTGGTTCTGATTGTGTTGTAGGAAATGTGAACTTCAATGATGACGCTTATTGTGGATGGAACACTCCAAGATGGGAGGAGCCTCAAGAAATTGATCACTCCTATTGGCAACAACCTCCGGACACTTATAGGTATAATTCTCATCCTAATGCATGTCAATTCAATAGCTATGGTGACTCCTTTTATGATAATCAAACACCACCATATGCCTATGAACCTTATCCTCAACAAGAACCTCAACCATATTCACAAGCCTCTCCATACCAAGCACCTTCCTATAATCCATATCCAGCATATGACCAATTACCCATACCATATTCTTATGACCTTTATGAGCAAAAACCTATAAAACCACCACAACTCTATCATGATTATTACCAAGAACCACCTCAATACTCACTATCTCCTCAATTCTACGAAGAAGAACCACCTTCCTACCATGAACCCTCTCTCCAAAATAATGAACCTTCTTACTCACCCCAAACCCCAATAGACGATCCTCTCACTTTGTTACTTCAAGGACAAGAAGTCATGAAGCGGGATACACTTGAGTTTGTGACCAATTTAACCAAGGTGGTGCACACTTTAGCCCACCAATGTTTGAATACCCAAGGTACTTCCATGACCACATGTGGAAAGTCAAAAGAAGAGCAAAGTATGAAGGAGAAATCGGAAAATCCGGTGGAGAAGGAGGAATCAAATTTTGTGTTGGAACAATTGGAGGAGCCTATGATCAGTGAAGAAAAGGAAGAAATGGTTAAAGATTTAGGAGATGTTGAAAGTCCAAGGGAATGTAGCACCATGGAGCACTCTTCCAAAAAGCTAGATATTGATGTTGAAGAGGGTGCGCAACCTCTAAGGCATATCGTCGTTGGAGACTTGGAAGATGTTTATCAAAAGATGGATTCAATCATGGATGAATTTCTATTTACAATCAAATCCTCTCCCATTGGACATGGAGTTGAAATTATAGAAGAGTGTGCACAACCTCCCATACCCTTGGTGAGCAATGCGAAAGAGAGTGAATCGAAAGAGAGCTACCAAGAGGAAAAAGTTGGCATGGTGTATATTGAAATTGAAGAATATGAAGAGGTTGATCAAGAGATGGATTTATTCATCAATGAATTCCTATCCAAAATTGAATCACCTCCCATTGGGCAAGAAATCAAGGTTCTTGAAGACAACACCAAGCCAAGTGATGAAAGGAAAAAGATTGAAATTGAAGAAGCTAGTGAAGAGGTGAAGATAGTCAAGAAAGAGCACGAGGGAGTGGAGCTTGCAAGATCATTGAGACCACCCCTTCCCAAGTCACCATCCAACACCACAGTCAAGTGGGTAAAACTTTTATCCCTAAGCTTTAATTTCTCACTTGAATATGGTTTAATTGAAAATGATGGTCAACTTAGAGCTCTTTGTGGAGTTAAGAGTAGGAAAGAGTTGTGTAGTGGTTGGAAACGTCATTCTAAGCTCATGACGGTTGTAAGCTCAAAACTCAAGAGCAATGGTTGGTGTAGAACCAAATTGCATGGGTCTAGGAAGTTGTTTGGAAGCTTCTTTGAGAATTCCAAGGCCATGCCACCCGAATGGAATAATGATGACCAACTCAAGGACGGGTGTCAAAACAAAGTGTGGGACCCTGGATCGCACAAGGAAAATCAAATTTGGGAGCTCATAGCTTGTGCAAAACTCCATCAAAGCTTGAAGATGTTAAAATTGAAGAATGGAGCTTATTGGAGATTCAAGCATTGGTGGATGTTCAAGGATAGCTTCAAGCACAAGCCACCTTGAGAGGAGCTCCCCATAAGTCCAACTTAAGGACAATAAACAAAAGTGCTAGGTGGGAGACACCCCACCATGGTAAAATCCTTTTATTTTCTCTTTTGTACATATTGATAGAATTAGTTTAAATTCATGTTTTGATTAGTTAGTTGAGTATATTTGGTAGTATAATATGTTAAATAAGTTTTTATGGTGTTTTGGTAGCTGTTTGGAGGTTTGGAATGCCTGGATTGGTGCAAAAACATAGCAAAAAATTTTGAAAAATAGAGCACCAACCACGCGTACGCGCACTGCGTGCGTACGCGTGCATCAAGCATTTTGTACCATCCACGCGCGCGTGCAATGCGTGCGTACACGTGGATTGAGAAGTTCCACCCTCCATGCATTTTCCAGAGAGTTGTGTCTGCGCCACGCCAACGTTGTGCCTTTCGCACAAACCTGTGCGTGCGCGCCACTCTCGGAATAATCCTTCGATGCGGACGCACCCTGTACGCGTACGCGTCGGGTCCATTGCACCACAACCCACGCGCGCGCGCCATGTGCGCGTACGCGCGGATCCCCTTTTCTCAACACTTCTCTTTTCCTCCCTTCTTTCCATTTCTTTCCTTCTCCTTTCTTCTTCCCTTCTTCTACCCCTCATCCAACACTTCCAAACACCATTGATAACCATTTATTTTAGTTAGTTAATTAGTTAGTAAGGTAGTCAATTAGTTAGTTTTAGTTTAGTTTTCATTTCATTTTTCTCTCTTTCCATTATAAGTGTTGGATTATGGATTTTGCTTACCATATATTGCTGCTTATTACTAATTGAATGCTATCTTAGCATAATTGTTTTAAATATTCTTTGTTGGATTCTATCGTTGAGGTTATATTTTGCTACTTGGTTTTGAATTTTTTTTATGCTTACCTTTTGAAGAATACCAAGTGATGAGATTTGCCTTCAAGCTTGTAACTCTTCTTGAATTACATGATTGGGCCACCATGTGATTTGAGCCTTATTTTGTGATTAGGCAACTTCTTGATGGATGATGTTGAGTATTTACCTTAATGCATTGTATTTCATGATCATATGCATCCATATACTTTAGCTTTAATGCTTTCATACTTCTTTAATGCTTGTTTTACCTCTCAAGCTTACTTAAAGCATCTCAAGTACACTAGGATAAGTGAACTGCATGCTTCTTTTGTGACATCACTTTTTATGCTAGTGTGGGTTCTAAACCGCGCAATTTAGAATTCACATTCCTTATTTGTCATTAATCTCACACTAATTCACTCACTCATTTCTAGTGATTTACCTCATTCTAACAATGTATGCTTCCTTGCTTTTATATCTTCTAATCTTATGGTGTTATATTTTTGTCTTTCATGACGAATGCACCACAAGCAATAACGGAAGCAAGACTAAGAACACGTAGCAATCCGGAGAGTCGCCGTACCTCCTTGCTCATCTTTGAGTGTACCGAGGACGGTGCAAACTTTTAAGTGTGGGGAGGTCGTCCGACCAGTCGACGATTTTGGGTGACAAATTTCTAATCCCAACACTTTTGCATTTCATTCAAGGATTTTATGGTTTTTTACTTGCATTTTCTTATTTTTGCATATGTATACACAATAAGCTTAGTCAAAATAATGAAAATTTTCAAGATTTCTATCTATAGGGCACATCAATTGATTTGAGTGAAAACTTTTCATAGAACTTGCTTGAATTATATATCTTGTGGAGCCTTAAGGCGGAAAACAATAAATGTCCTTATTTGGATCTTGATTAGCTTAGGCTAGTGTGTGTGTATTATTCAAGTATGGGAACCTTGGGACATTGGGTGAATAAAAGGGTGTATTTTGTATTGCTATTAAATATATTGGGAATTGGGTACATACTCATGTATTGCTCAAGTGTAAAACCTTATGCATTGATGCTCTTGTATATAGAAAGAAAAAAATGAGAAAAACAAAAGAAAAAGAAATAAAAGTGAAAAAAGAAAACAAAAGAAAAAATATGTATATAGAAAAATAAAAGAAAAAGAAAAAGCAATAAAAAGGGGACAAAATGCCCCAAAGCAAAGTGAAGCTCAATAAAGATCAATGCATAAGTGTTGTGAAATGAAAAGGAAATACATGAGTATGTGGAAAAGTGAGGAATGGGTAGTTAGGTTAGAACTTAATTGTATAGGTTGTCAGAGGTTAGGTGGGAAGTTTAAGCTTAAGCTCACGTAACCATATATGCATCCTACCTTGACCCTTACCCCATTACAACCTAAAGAAAAGACCTCATGATACTTTTATGCATACAAGAAATATATGTTGATTGTTAGAAGAAAAACAAATCTTAGGAAGCATGATTAGGAGAGAATTGAGTGAATCAACCCTAAACACTTGAGTGAATAGAGTGTAAACACATCCGGTGAGGGTTCGATGCTCGACTACATGTTTCCACCTATAATCATCACTCTTCATGCAAGTTTGTAAAAATATTTAATAGCTTAATTCAATTGTGGATTAGACTTGCTAGTCCTTAGCCCTTGTGCATATATGCTTCTTGGGAAATGATTTATTTTGACCAAGCAATTGCATTCATCTAGATAGTTGTATATAGGTAGATTGCACAGTTAGTTTCCATTTGAATAAACGCCATACCCTTACTTCATTCTTGGTTTAAGCATGAGGACATGCTTGGTTTAAGTGTGGGGAGGTTGATAAACCCCGTTTTGACGGTTTGTCTTGTATTGATTTTAAGAGATTTTAATACCTTTTACCCTCATTTATTCAATGAATTAGCATAGTTTTGTGATTATCTCCTTATTTGTGCTTAGATGTGAAAACATGCTTTCTAGACCTTAAAGTAGCTAAATTCAATTCACCTTTAATTCCATTAGATGCCTTGATATGTTTGTTAGTGATTTCAGATTGAAAAGGCTAGGAATGGATCAAAAGAGTGAAGAGGAAAGCATGCAAAGTGGAGAAATCATGAAAAGTCAAAGAAGTTGAAATCGCCCATGGACATGTGTGCGCACCTGGCGCTTGCGCGCACCTTGCGAATTACCCCATAGACCCGTACGCGTGATGTGAGCATACACGTCGTTGTTGGTTTATGATTTTTTAATAAAAACGTGGCCAACGAATTCTCAAGGGTTGTGGGGCCCAATCCCAACCAACTTTGGCGCCAAAGATGCTATCTAAAGCCAAGGATTGAAAAGCAAAGGGACATTAGTTCATTCCCACTCATTAGGATTAGTTTAGAAGTAGTTTCTAGAGAGAGAAGCTCTCACTTCTCTCTAGGATTAGGATTAGGATTAGGTTTACTCCTTAGATCTAAGTTTTAATCGTTGCTTTCTTCCACTTCTATCTATCAATTCTTTGTTGCTACATTCATCTTCTTCTATTCTTTTGTTGTAATTTCCTTTATGTTGTTCTTATATTTTGTTGTAGATCTAGTATTTTTCCTTCTACTTTCTTCCAATTCAATAAAAGGTAATTCATAATAAATGTGTTTCTTTT
>NC_029780.3:53986966-53996441 GCF_000817695.3 Arachis duranensis | reverse complement strand
TTGAGGAATCAAATTGATTCATCCACTTGACTTTCCTCCATTGTTAGAGGTTAACTAAGTGGGAGTAATGAACAATTTGTTATCACAATTGAGGAGGATAACTAGGATAGGACTTCTAGTTCTCATATCTTGCCAAGAGCTTTGTTAGTTGTTAGTTTATTTTCTTTGCCATTTCTATTTCTTGTCTAAAATCTCAAGAAACCCCAAAATAACTCATAACCAATAACAAGACACTTTATTGTAATTCCTAGGGAGAACGACCAGAGGTTTGAATACTTCGGTTATTAATTTTAGGGGTTTGTTACTTGTGACAAACAATCTTTTGTATGAAAGGATTATTGTTGGTTTAGAAACTATACTTGCAACGAGAATTCATTTGTGAAATTCTAAACTGTCAAAAATCTAATCATCAGCATCGCCTAGCAATTTTCCTATCCACACGTACGCGCCATGTACGTGTACGCGTTGCCATGCAACGTCACTTCCATGCGCGCGCGCCTGGTGCTGTGCACGTTCATTGATGCACTCCCAATCCTTGTTTTCTCATGCATTCTCCACTTTGCATGCTTTTCTCTTCACTTCTTCCATCCAATACTTGCCTTATGGACCTGAAATTACTAACAAACACATCAAGGCATCGAATAGAATTATGGTGAATCAAAATCACTAATTTAAGGGCCTAAAAGGCATGTATTTACACTTAAGCACAAATTGAGGGAGAATTACAAAACCATGCTATTTCATTGAATAAATACTGGAAAAGGTGATAAAATCCCCTAAAATAAGCATAAGATAAACCACAAAATTGGTGTTTATCAGCTGGTGGAGAGTGTAGGCACTTTGGTGCTGTCGGAGGCGCTCACTGGCGAGCGTGGGCTGCAAGCAGAGAGAAGAGCGCCAGTCCTTAGTGCTGGCGCTCTTGGTCGTGAATGTGTGTGCAAACGTGGATGGAGAGTGCCAAGTAGGGGTGGAAAAAGGCCAGGCGGCCTGCAGTCTAGCCTGTGTTTGGCCTGGCCTGGCCTATTATAAAATAGGCACAAGCTCAGGCTCTTTTCAAAGTTTTAATATGTTAATAGGCCAAGTTCAGGCTTATTAATTAGCCTTATTGGCCTGTTAGGCCTGCCTGGACCTGTTATAACATAATTAAATATATAAATAATTTTTTATTATTAACAAAATTATGAGATATTTTAAATTACTTCAGGCCAAGCCAAGCTGAATAACAGGCCAGGCCTAGTACTTTATAAAGAGCTATAACGCCAATTAACTACATGACAGGCCAGGCATGTTAAGAGCAAAGCCTACCCTGGCCTGGCATGTTTCCACTCATAGGGCCAAGCACCTGGTGCTGGCACTTCTTGGTGTGAGCGCGTGTGTGAAGAGAGTGACAGGCCTTGGTGCTGGCACTCTTGGTGGAAAGCGTGGGTTCAAGCGTGAGGAGCAAGCGCCATGTCCTTGGTGCTGGTGCTTGCTTGTGAGCATGAGAAAAGAGCACCCAGCACTTGGTGCTGGCACTCTTGAGTGGCAAGCGTGGGTGCGAGTGTGAGATGAGCACCAAGCACTTAATTGGTGCTGACGCTCTTGAGTGAGCATTGCCACGAGCGCTGGGGTGAGCACTGGGCCTTCTTGATGCATGACGCTCTTGGGTGAGCACTGGGCGAGTGCTGACCTTGTGATGCATGGCACTCTTTGTTGTGAGCGGTGGGTGAGCGTTGGGGCGAGCGTTGTGGCTTGGGTGAGTGTGGATGTTGTGTGAGTGATGAGCGCCAAGCACCTGGTGCTGGTGCTCTTGGGTGAGACCGTGGAGTGTTAAAGTGGTGTTTGGCACTCTTAGTGGGCACTCTCGTGAGAGCGTTGAGGGCGAGCGTGTAAGCTCCAGGGGATGTGAGTGTGGCTTCTTGGGCTGGTTCTTGCTTGTGCAAACTTGCATGAGTGGTCAATTAATCTCCTCTAATCTATATCAAACGCCGTTGTCAATGGTGTTTTCGTATGAACGAGGATGAAGCTCACAGAATCCAATATCCCTTTATTTTACTTAAAGTGACATAGACAAGGTCAGATCTTTCAGATTGGAGAATGAAGCTCAATATTCTAGCCTTAGCGCCATAAAAATCTCATTACTATGATTAACAAGATTTTATGTCACTTATACCAATTAGCCCAGATAAATTATTGGTTTAGGTGATGTATTCTCAAGCTATAGCTCAATACTATCTGGGTCAGGACTTGCAAGAACTCATGTAGAATAAGGGGTCATACTCTTGTTCCACCCCAGATTCATTAAAATGAAGAATGACAATACATCATAGAATAGAACCAAACATATATTAAAGGAGAAAATTAATAATATTAATCCATAGGACTAGCAGAGCTCCAAACCTTAACCTAAGAGGTTTAATTCCTCATGAATTACAGAGAAAACCTAGATATCTGATGTGAAGAGTTCGATCCATAAACCTAAGCGATCTCCTCTATATATAGGAGATGCTATCCCTAAAAGATGTTAATTTAAAATTAAAAAGTACAAAGATAAGACTACATAAGCTAAGAAGTGCTAAAATCCACATTGAGCCCACTTTGGTCATCTGCTTCGTCCAAGCCTGGCATTCAACTTGGAGAACTGGCGTTGAACGACAGTTAAGGGGTGAATGTTCTGCTCCCTTGGTCCCTTGGGGGCATTGAATACCAGCTTTGGGCATTCAACGCTAGGCTTGGTCCTTCTTGGGCGTTAAACTCCAGATATGGACGTTCAATAACACTTTTGGGGCATGATTATGGAAGAGAAGTATAGACTATTATATATTGGTGGAAAGCTCTAAAAGTTAGCTTTCTAACTTCATTGAGAACCATTGGATCTTTGTAGCCCAAGATATTCTCATTGGAATGCACAGAGGTCAGGATTTGACAACATCGGCTATCCTTTCTTTGTCTTTGAACAAGGCTTTGCCAAATTCGCAAATTTCGCCCTAAAATTCCCTAAAATCATAAGAAAAACACAGAAACTCAAAGAAGCACCCAAATATGAATATTTTCACTACATACTAAAACTAAATAAAATATACATAAAATATAATTAAAATGCTAGGAAAATGCAATGAAAAAATGTATAAGATATCCACTTATTAGTTGGGTGCCACCTAGTGGAATTGGGTACTAGCCCTATATTCTTCCTCCCAGTGCACGAAGGCAGTGGACTTCAAGTCTTGAAGCTGGGCACTAATCCTTGGAGCCGGGATCTGGATTTAGGTGCGCAACTTGGTGTCATAGGCACTGGGCTTGTCTTCTTTGAGCCTGACGCCACCAAGCTTTGCATTTTTGTTGATTTTTACCCTATTTTGCTTACTTTTCACCTGAAAATACAATTATTCTAACTCAACTCCAAAGATATGATTAGTTATCAAAACATCACTAAGAATTTGATTCAAAAACTAAGAAAATTGATGAAAAAAGGCCTAAACAGTGGCTAAGATGACATGTGATCACAATGTTATTCGGGAGAGTGATGAGGGAAAAACGATTCCACACAAACTAACTGGCAAGTGTATCGGGTCACATCAAGTAATAATAACTCACAAGAGTGAGGTCGATCCCACAGGGATTGATTAGATTAAGCAACTTTAGTTAGGTAATAAATTTAGTTAACCTAATATTGATGAATTGGATTGTCAGAAAGTAAATTGCAAGGAATCTAAAGTGTAGAATATAAATAGACAGGAAAGTAAATGACAGAAAGCTAAATTGACTGAAACTTAAAGTGCAAGAAACTAAAGAGAACGAAATCTTAAAGTGCAAGAAAAGTAAATGACTGAATCTTAAAGTGCAGGAATTAAAAGTCCAGAAATATTAAATAGCAAAGAAACTTAAACTGCATGAATAGAAAAAGGATTCAGGTGCTGCGAATTAAACCAGAACTAGCAGCAAGTGCAGATGAATCAAAGTGAAGGAAATTCAAAGAAAAGGATTCATCAGGGATTGGAGATACTATAATCCTTCATGAATCAATTGAGTCCCAACTCCTTTCTCAATCATATGCATTGATCTATGGCAGATTGAAATTGATTGGATCCCAATTCCTTGGCAATTCAATCTCTCTAACCACAATCAATCTTGCCAATTCCTTGATCTAATTGTCATGAGAAGAGTTAGACCATATTCTCTTATCCATAAGCCACACAAATTCTCAAAATCTCAATTCCTCCCTAATAGTGTTGATAATGAGAATTATGATGGATAGAGCTTTAGTTCTAATGAAGGTGATTCCCCTTCGAGGCTCACACCCACATTTAATTGAGTTAAGCCCCCTTTCGGAGTGAATAACTCACAACCAAAATAGAAGATACCCAATAGCTACATAATTGAATTGAGAAAGAGAAGAATTTCATTGATCCATTGGAATCACAATAGAGCTCCTCCCCCTAATGAAATTGGGGTTTAGTTCATCATTGCTCTAGTACAAGACAAGATAGAAAAGTTGCAAAAAATGAAGAAAAACAGAAAATAAACTCCGATCTCGAATTATCTGGAAAAACTTCAAAGAAGAGGTAACATCAAAATTCCCCAAAAGTAAAAGTCTAAAAATCCCCCTAATGAAATTGAATTTTCTCCTATTTATACACTTTCTAATTTGGTCATCCCAATACTTGAAGTGGGCTTTCTGGCCTTTGATGAAATAGATCAGAATGGGTGCTTAGTTAGTGTGGTTGGGAGCTTGCTTCAGGAGAACACAGCGTTCTAAAAGTGAATGCTGCATTCATTCACCTACGCGTGCGTGTCCTATGTGCGTGCGCGTCCCTTGCAATGTTGCACCATCAACGCGTGTGCGAACTGCATGCGTGCGCGTCGAAGTGATCTTCTGCTTCAACCATGCTTGCGTGTACCATGCGTGCATGCGCGTCCTTTGTAGCATTTATTGATTGAACGCTACGTTCGTGCCATGAACGCTCCTCACGCGTGCTCGTCCTGTGCGCATACGCGTGGATGGTAAAACTTCACTTCTACGTTCCAGCGTCATGTACGCATTCGCGCCAACCGCCACTTCTGTCACATCGATGCGTGCGCGTCATGCACGCATGCGCATCGGTGACCAATTTCAAATCCCAACTCTGAAAGTATCGCAAACATTCATTCGAAGTGAACGTTGCGTTCGTGGCTTGTGAACGCTAATCCCTCACCCTTGCGTTGCGTGTGAACGTAGCATTCTTCAAATGAACGTAGTGTTCATCTGCACCTTGTTTTTCTTTCTTCATCTTTGCACCTGTCATCAACTAAACAAGAAATCAAAGTCTCACCAAAATCATAAGATTTTGCATCATTCATAATAATCAACTAAATTATGCATAAATCTCATGATTTTGTATAAAATCAACCATGTTTGATTGAGCCAGAATAAACACAAAATTCCACTCCAATCACTTACTTAGTGTGCAAGAAAGTGCATAAAACCTAATAAAAGCAAAGAAAAATGCTTGTAAAACTGGCATAAGATGACTTGTCATCATAACACCAAACTTAAACCTGGTTTGTCCCCAGGCAAGAAAAGAAATATTGCACAAAGGTTCTTTTAATTGGAATGGTTTGAAGAATAACTTGTAATGCCTTGTGAGTGAAGTGACTAAGTGACAGTGGGGTGAACTCTAAATTATATGCTCATGCAAGGGTTTCAGTGCTTACTAGTCCCTACATCTTGGAAGTCTTAGATCTTAGGATTTTCATTCAAATGATATCATGGAGATCTCTCTATAGGTAATCACCTTGAAGCAGCTCATGGTTCATGTGTTTTGGCATTAACTCTAAGTGTCATGTCTCGAAGCGGCTCTTTAAATAAGATTTCAGTCAATACTCCTAAACCAGTTGGTTTTAAGGTATTAGGTGTTGAAGCACCCTTAGGATTTACTTGCATGCCCAAGCCTCTCTCTTTGACACAATTCCACCACAAGCATTTAACTAGGATAGCAACTCTTTGAGTTCTTATTTCTTTCTTTTTCTTCCTAGTAATTGGTGCTCAGAGCCTTTTGCCATGTTCTTTTGTTTTTTTTTCTCTTTCATTTTCTTTTGTTTCTACTTCTTGGATCAATAAATGTTTGAGAATCTCTACAACATTTCTTTGAATTTTATTTCCTGCCTATGAGCTCCCATGCAAGTTTTCATAAACATGCAACCTCAATACACAATCATACAACTAGAACCACCACTTCTCTTAATCTTTTGCTTGCCTCAAAATAAAAATGTTTGACTCCTCAATCCTTCTTTGCAAAGAAATGTTCTTTTATCTATGCAGAGGGGTACAAGACATAAGTTCAAGCAGATGCAGATGAACAAGCAGACTAGTGCATATCATGAGAACTTAGTCAAAAACATAAAAGTGCATAATATATAAGCTTAATCATAAAATTGCAAAACATGAAACTTGGAAGGCATATCATTTTCAGATGTGCATCTTCCTTATTTACTAAAATTATAAAAGGAACTCCACCACCTTTAATTTTTGTGTTCTTTTCCTTTGCTGGATTCTCCTTTCTTCTTTGGCTCACGCTTCTTCTTTTTTCTTGTTTCTTGTTGTTCCTCAGCTTTAGCAGGTCATCTTCGATCCCAAGATTGGTCTATCTGATCCCAGAGTCCAGCCTCCTTCAACCTTTGCTCCATTCTTTCTACATTTCTCTTAACTCTTTCATTTTGATGGTTGACTAATTCAAGACACTCAATGAATAGTTTGATCTCTCGGTTGATTATTGGGATACCGCAAACTACATAGTTTAGCTTTGCCTGTGTTTCTACATCATATTCTATCTACCTATGCTCTCCAGCTATGTGGTATATGTTCTTCCATTGATAACAATTTTGGAGATATTTCTCTTGCTTAGCTTGTTGTTGGGACAATTTTTCAAATGATTCTTAGAAATACGCATATTGTTCCCTTTGTCGATCCAAAATTCTTGCTTGGAATTCTCTCTGCTGATTCATTATCTTGAGCTGGAAGTTTTCTTGTTGCTCCATCATCTTCAGCTGCCAATTCTATTGCTCCTCCCGATCCCTCAAGTATTGTTCTTGTTGTTGTTCTTGTGCCCTCATATATTGCTGAAATATTTCTTCAATTGTACTCTGAATTTAGCTTAAATCCATTGTTCTAGGGGCTTGCCCCTCTTCCATTTGTGGTCCAGAGGCTTGTCCTTCTTCTATTTGTGGTCTCCTTCTTCTTCCCTAAGGTCTTCTCTCACTCTTCTCATTAGTGGCACCTTCTATTCTCTACCTGGTGAGTGCCCTTCCATCCTGTACCCAATCTGTGTCTAAATCTTCAAAAAGCACCCCTGTTCTATTGCACAAACGCAATATGGTACTTGGGTGGCCAAGTCTGGTTGACTTGCTATTGTTTTCAGCCATGTCTTGGATGCTGTCTGCAGTCAGTTGAGGGACATTTATTTTTCCTCCTTTGAGTATGCATTGTACCATGATTGGTCTTCCTATGGTAACTTCCGAGGGGTTTCCAGTGGGGAGGATTGATCTCCTTACTATTTTGTACCAACCTTTGGCCTCAGGTGAGAGATCCATCTTTTTAAGTGGCATGGATCCCCGTTTAAATCCCTCACCCAATCTCTACCTTCCAAACATATATCATTTATGAGCTCATCAGGGTCATTCTCACTATTTGTTCTTTCATCAAAACTGGGCTCTCTGAAAGGTATTGTTCTTATTTGCAGAACCCGCATGAATGTGGCTAGATTGAAGTCCACTTCCACTCCCCTCACATAACTTTTGTAGGAGAGTTCAGTTTTGCTTTGTCTTGCTGCATTTGCATAGAACTCCCTGATAAACCCATATTTCATGGTTTATCTTGTGCTCAATTGAGTAGTTTTTATCTACTCTTTACCCACTTATTCATACTATTTGCATGTTTTACATTTTCCCTCCTAATTATGTGCTTTGATTGAAAACATGCTTCTTTGACCTTAATTTTATTAATATTAATTCTTCTTTTATACCATTAGATGCCTTGATATGTGTGTTAAGTGTTTTCAGATATTACAAGGCAGGAATGGCTCAGAGGATGGAAAGGAAGCATGCAAAAGTGGAAGGAATACAAGAAGTTGGAGAAACTACTAAGCTGTCCAGCCTGACCTCTTCGCACTCAAACGGCTATAACTTTAGCTACAGAGGTCCAAACGACGCGGTTCCAGTTGCGTTGGAAAGCTAACGTCCGGGGCTTCGATTTGATATATAATATGCCATAGCTTCCTTGACGCCAGGTGACGCGAACGCGTGGGTCACACGGACGCGTGACCTGGCAGGAGCGCAACCCGCGCGGCCGCGTGGACGACGCGACCGCGTCACTTTTCTGCAACCTGTACGGACCAGAAAGCGCTAGAAGTGACTTTTGAGCTGCTTTTGACCCAGTTTTCAGCCCAGAACAAACAGATTAGAGGCTATAAAGTGGGAAAATGCATGTATTCATGAGGAGGCTCTCATAATTCACTTCTCATGATTTAGATTAGTTTTAAGAGGTGTTCTCTCCTCTCTCTCTTAGGATTTAGGATTTCTCTTAGTTTTAGGAGTAACTCTCAATCCCAGGTTCTTTATTTTTATTTATCCCAATTTAATTTATGAACTTTTCCATGTTAAGATTTGAATATTTTATTTAAATGATATTTGAAGCATTTCAGTTTATGATTGTTCCTTTTTATTATTCCCAATCTGAGGATATTGTTATTTTAGTAGATTTAGTTTTTCCCCTTTTGGCCTTGGTAAAATAATTGGTGACTCTTGAGTTATCAAACTCATTGTTAGTTGAGAATTGGAATTAATTCATCCACTTAACTTACCTTCATAGTTAGAGGTTAACAAAGTGGGAGAAGAATCCAATTCTCATCACAATTGATAAGGATAACTGGGATAGGACCTCCAGTTCTTATACCTTGCCAAGAGATTTTATTAGTATTACTTTATTTTACTTATCATATAACATATTCGCACCATACTTCCAAAACCCCAATTTACAGACTCATAACCAATAATAAGAACATACCTCCCTGCAATTCCTTGAGAAGACGACCCGAGGTTTAAATACTCGGTTATCAATTTTAAAGGGGTTTGTTACTTGTGACAACCAAAACGTTTGTATGAAGGGATTTTTGTCGGTTTAGAGACTATATCTACAACGCGACTGTTTTTATGACATTCTTTACTGGCAAAAATCCTAACGTCAAAATGGCGCCGTTGCCGGGGAATTGCAAACGTGTGCCTTATTATTGGTTATTGTAAATATTTTTCTAAAAAAAATATTTTTCTTTTACCTGTTTATTTGTTTTTCCTTTTTCCCCTTTATTTCTGATAACTACTATGAATTCTCACCCCTCTCGCTTTGAGTTTGGTTCTAACTTTGTTGAAGGAAATAGAAATCACGGCAGGAATATGCATCAAGGTCAGACTATTCAAGGATGGATGGAGCCAAGAGGATCTAATCAACCCTTTAGGCAACAACACC
>NC_029780.3:53968456-53986580 GCF_000817695.3 Arachis duranensis | reverse complement strand
ACATGGGAGAAAAGGAAAATGCAAAAACAAAGGAAGAAGATGCACCCACAAAGGAGGAAGATGCACAACCTCCCATGTCATTGGTAAGCAATGAAGAAGAGATTGAATTAGAAGATAGCTACTAAGAGGAAGAGGTTGAAATTGAGGAAGCTTGCAAAGAAGTGGAAGAATTCAAAGAAGAACACAAGGGAGTGGAGCTTGCAAGACCTCTCCCAAAGCCATCACCATCCAATACAACATTCTAGTGGGTAAAATTCCTATCCTTAACCTTTATGTTCCCACTTGAATATGGGCTACTGGAGATAGATGGTCAACTTAGAGCTCTTTGTGGCATTAAGAGTAAAAGGAAGATGGTCAGTGGTAAGAATTGTCCTGCAAGGTTCACCATGGTTGGAAGCTTTAAGCTTAAACGTAAAGGTTGGTATAGAGCTCAACTGAATGGGTCTAGTAAGTTGTTTGGCCGCTTTAGTGAGAATTCAGATTGCTTGCTACTCGGATGGAATCATGATAATCAACACGAAGACGGGTGTAAAAGCAAGATTTGGGATCTTGGAATCTGTTCTGACATCCAACACCCCGGGAGCCTGAGAATCTTTTTGAAGCTGTTCAAGGGTTTTACATGCCTAGTTTGGGACTCTGGAGGTTACTGGAATCACAAACACTGGTGGAGATTCCTGGATGAGTTCAAGCATAAGCCACCATAACAGGAAGCTCATCAGATGTCCAACTTAAGGACTTTAACTAAAAGTGCTAGGTGGAAGATAACCCACGATGGTATGATCGTTCTTTTTCAATCTTAATTATCTTTTGTTTTGTTTGTTTTTAATTAAATTTTATTTCCCCCTAGTACCATTCATAACATCGGCATCATCATCCTCATATTTGCATTATGCATAAAAAAAATATGCCTCACCACGCGTTGGCATGGGCCATGCGTGAGCGTCGATTCCAAATCAGCGTTGCGACTGCATCAGCGACGCGTCCGCGTCGCAAGTAGATGGGAGACAATATTAATATGAACAGAGAGTTTCGCAGGAGCAGGGCTGGAGGCGCGCTATTAGCACAAATTGACTCCACGCGAACGCGTCACCCACGCGTCCACGTCATTTGGAAAAATAGCCTCCCACGCGACCGCGTCACCCACGCAGCCGCGTGACCTGAAATCGGCGTAGAAAGGGTGTATGGCCGAAAGTTGAGCTGGAATTGGGCTGGACCCGTGCTAGCAGCACAAGCCCTGCCACGTGAACGCGTCACCCACGCATCCGCGTCATATTGGAAATAAGGCCATCCGCGCGATCGCGTCGACCACGCGACCGCGTCACCCTGGATTTTGGCAATACCAAGTTTCGAACAGAGAGTTGTGCGACCGCGAGGCTGCACTCGCGCCACTAGCACAAATCGAGTCACGCGATCGCGTGCCCCACGCGTCCGCGTCGCCCAACCTTATCGTGCACCACGCAACCGCGTCACCCACGCGACCGCGTCGCCAGCGTCGCACAACCTATCCAGATTAGTGCCAATTTTCTTATCTTTTCTCTTATAATCCTAATTTCTTCCTTCTCTCTCCTTTCTCACTTTTTTTTCTACTTCTCATTCTTTTTCACTTTCATTTTATTTTATTTAATTTATTTGCATACTTTCATTCATTGCATTATTTTCATTAGTGTTGGAATTTTATTTGGGTCATTGCTTTTCTATACTTTTGTGGATTATTTGACAATTATATATTACTTTTTTTTAAAGGATTGCTTGCATGTTCAAATTTAATACTTTCAAATAGCTTAGTCACCGTGCATGATATGTGTTTGTGAAAACGCTCATATGGCATTGTGCACTATTTTTAAGATTTTTTTAATCTACTACTATAAATGCCTGCTTTTCACAAATTCTCTTTACTATTTTATTAATTAAATATAATTATTAATACAAATGTTATTGTTAGTTTCTCACGACTAACAATACATTAAAAGCTTTTGATGCTTGATCTATGCTACTCATGCCCTTGCCGGCATGCTAATAAACATCTTACATCCAATACTCCCCATGCCTTGCTATATTTCCATTGATGAACTGATCACATGAAATCGCGACCATGTCTTTCATTCACTATTTCTTTTGCTTGGCATGATTATCACTCGTACCACCCTCCTCTTTGCTCCACCCCTTTGACTTCATGTGCCTTTCTCTTCTCTCTTTTTCAGGCTGGCCACCAAAACGGGTAAAGAGAAAGCCTCTACAAGAGAGCACCAGCTGAGGAACCACAACCCCCGTCCACCTGCACATCTCAGCATGCACCGAGGACGGTGCAATCTTTAAGTGTGGGGAGGTCGATACCGATCTCCATGGGTTAGTACTTTCTTGTCTCAACACTAATGTTTAAATTTTCTTTGTAGATTAGTTGTTGCATTTGCATGTTTAATTGTTTTTGTGCATATTTTACTACTAGGTTAAAGTAATATTCTTCTTTTTCAAGAAATTTTTATAGTATTTCACTAATATGAATAAAACTTTTTGAAAAACTTGTTTAAAGAAATATTATTTTGGAACATAGTTTAGAGCTCGAACACACAAAACCTGTGAGATTTTTGAGCCTATTTGAATTGGTTGCATTTAATCAACCAAAAATTTTGTTTTAGTGTGTATTTTTCTCTCTAAAATTGTGATCTTTGTCTTGCTTAATTCTATATTTCCATAATTTGATGTATGCATGCACTTATATGATTGAGGCCTTTGTTTCACTTAGCTTACATACCCACATGGCCTTACCTTTCATTATCCTTTGCAAACTAATTTGAGCCTATTTTACCCCTTTATTCTTTACTTTAGCACATCATTAACTCTAAGCGAAAAACAATAATGTCCTTAATTTGAATCCTTAGTTAGCTTAGACTAGTGAGAGTGCTCATAAATTAAGTGTGGGAAAAGTAGGTTTGGAAACAATTGGTTTGAGAATAGAGTATGTTAGAATTTTCTGAAAATGTGAAAGAATGTTGAGAATATGTTCATACATTCAATACTTTAAACATATGCATTGAAAAAAAAAAGAGAGAAAAAGAAAAGAAAAAGAGCAAATAATAAAAGGGGACAAAATGCCCCAAAGTAAGTGGTGAAAGCAATGCATATGAGTTATACTTGAAATTAGAATGTATGAATATGTGGAAAACATGGTTAACGGATGGTTAGATGTTGTATTGTGATTACATGGATTGTTTAAGTTAGGTGGGAAAGTTTAAGTTAATTAAGGATTCAGATTTTAGTCCACTTGGCCAAATACAATCCTACCTTGACCCTAACCCCATTACAACCCTTAAAAGACCTCTTGATATGTGTATTTATGCATTAAATTTATGTTGATTGTTAGATGAAGAGCAAGCCTTAGAAAGCAAGATTAGTAGAGAATTGAGAGAATCGAACCTAAAACACTTGAGTGATTAGAGTGATATACACTACTAAGTGAGGGTTCGATGCTCGATTCTTTGTTCCCGGCTTTCATGAGCTATTTTCTTCTACAAGTCTATTTGTACTTCATTTTTATGATTTGAATTAGTGAAATCCAGTTCATATTTATTCTTGGGGATTTATTTGCTTTTAACCAAGTAAGTAGAAACACTTTTCATTTAGTTGCATTCATAGGTTGCATCTCATACATTCTATCATTCCTCTTCATCTTTATAGTTTCTCTTGAGCTTAGCATGAGGACATGCTAATGTTTAAGTGTGGGGAGGTTGATAAACCCATATTTTCATGGTTTATCTTGTGCTCAATTGAGTGGTTTTTATCTACTCTTTACCCACTTATTCATACTATTTGCATGTTTTACATTTTCCTCCTAATTACGTGCTTTGATTGAAAACATCCTTCTTTGACCTTAATTTTATTAATATTAATTCTCCTTTTATACCATTAGATGCCTTGATATGTATGTTAAGTGTTTTCAGAGATTACAAGGCAGGAATGGCTCAGAGGATGGAAAAGAAGCATGCAAAAGTGGAAGGAATACAAGAAGTTGGAGAAACTGCTAAGCTGTCCAGCCTGACCTCTTCGCACTCAAACGACTATAACTTTAGCTACAGAGGTCCAAACGACGCGGTTCCAGTTGCATTGGAAAGCTAACGTCCGGGGCTTCGATTTGATATATAATTTGCCATAGCTGCCCCGACGCCAGGTGACGCGAACGCGTGGGTCACGCGGAAGCATGACCTGGCAGGAGCGCAACCCGCGCGGCCGCGTGGACGACGCGACCGCGTCACTTTTCTGCAACCTGTACGGACCAGAAAGCATTGGAAGTGACTTCTGAGCTGCTTTTGACCCAGTTTTCAGCCCAGAACACACAGATTAGAGGCTATAAAGTGGGGGAATGCATGTATTCATGAGGAGGCTCTCATAATTCACTTCTCATGATTTAGATTAATTTTGAGAGGGGTTCTCTCCTCTCTCTCTTAGGATTTAGGATTTCTCTTAGTTTTAGGAGTGACTCTCAATCCCAGGTTCTGTTAACAAAGTGGGAGAAGAATCCAATTCTCATCACAATTGATAAGGATAACTGGGATAGGACCTCCAGTTCTTATACCTTGCCAAGAGATTTTATTAGTATTACTTTATTTTACTTATCATATAACATATTCGCACCTTATTTCCAAAACCCCAATTTACAGACTCATAACCAATAATAAGAACATACCTCCCTGCAATTCCTTGAGAAGACGACACGAGGTTTAAATACTCGGTTATCAATTTTAAAGGGGTTTGTTACTTGTGACAACCAAAATGTTTGTACGAAGGGATTTTTGTCGGTTTAGAGACTATATCTACAACGCGACTGTTTTTATGACATTTTTTACTGGCAAAAATCCTAACGTCACTCCCTTATCATAGTTGCACTTATGTCTGTGAGGGGTTCGCAGAGGAGTTCCCATCTTCTCTTTTCAATGATTTTCCTCATCATGGGATACTCACCATCCCTCATTCTAAATCTGACCTCTGGGATATTTTCTTTTCCTCCATCCAACCATGATATTGGTGCTTATAAAACTGAAATTTAAATCTCCAGTTATCAAAAGTGAGTGGTTCGGCTTCAACTGGTTGCTTTCCTTTCCTTCTTTTGAAACTTGAAGAAGCCACTTGAATTGAGAAGGGATAACACTGGGTACTTTTGGTTAAAACACGGTTCAGGATGTAGGGAGAGAGAAATATGGGTACCGTGTGATGTTCTAGGTTGGAAGAAGATTGATGTAGATTGATGGAAAGAGTATGTAAATAAGGTAGAAGTGTGTGAGCATAGGAAGTGTTATTGGCCAATTTGTAGCAAGGACATGAGTTATTAAAGTCAAACAAGGAGTTGGTGGTTCAGTCATATTGAAATGAAAGGTGAAGGTGTTGTTGAGAGCAAGGAAATGTGCGGTGTGCATGTGGGGTTGAATAAGGACAATGATCACCTCTTCATTGTGCACATGGGTTTGGTTTCCTAGGCGATGAGTCTTGCAGATTTTTTCTTCCCAAAGATCAATTTCCAAGCACATGTGACTTAACTTTTTCCTTGTAACAACCATATATTATCTGGTTTTGTCCTTGCTTCCATCTTCTTTATACCTATCCATTTTAAAACAAGCATCAATAAGCAAAAAAATATGATTTTTGAAAGGTGGCGGTCATAGAATTTAATAACTAGATAAAAGAACTAAAGAGAATCTTGGTCACATGTTCCTTGTTCATGAATAACTAGTCGTGCCATATGTGAGTACACATAGCTTTGGTGGACACCAAACTTGTTTGACATCAAATAATTCATTTGAAATTTTAGCTTTTGTCACGGTTAGTTTATCCATTTCAGGGAACATGTTCTTTTCTACTTTTAGCAAAACAGAATCACAAAATGATGCAAGACATGGTTTATCTTTCCCTGAATTTGAGTCTTAGAGCAAATGTGACTTTCTTGAAATTTATAGCACATGTAGAACACCAAACTTAATGTTTGGCTATATACTTCAATAAAATGAATGAGTATATATCCTAAGATGGTTATATTATCATCATGTTTGAAAAGCCATTTTAGAGTGCCTTGAGGTACACCAAACTTAGGAATCAGACATATGCTTTAAAATAGTGTATGCAGTCATCAAACCTACCCATGAAAGCTCAAATTCAAGTTAGAAAAACCATTAATTATTGATATTAAAATAAAAGCAGGAATATTAAATCATGGGCTGCCTCCCATGGAGCGCTCTTTTAATGTCACTAGCTTGACATGAGTTCTTTGTTAGGGTGGTTGATGATCATAATGCCTCAGTTTATCTCCTCTTACTGTGAGCCTTCTTCCTGTGCTTTGATGAACAATCTCTATGTGCTCTAATAAGAGTACTCTGCTTATAGTATAATAACCATCAGATTGTGGAGACGTATCCCACTGTTGGTAGATTAGCTTTACCAGCTTGTTTCCCTCTGAGAACCCTTCAGTTGGGATTTTCTTGTTCTTCCACCCTGTCGGGACCTTTTCCTTGTTCTTCTTTCCTTTCCTTGGTGACTCTTCCTTCTTGGCATCAGGTTTTACGTCAGGGGCCTTCTTCCTTGTAACCAAACTTGTACCTTCTTTTTGCAATCTTTCCTCAGCTTTCTCATCCTCATGATTCTCTTGCTTTTCTTTAATGTCTTTCTTTTGCACCAAGGGTAAATTGGTGAGTGCCTCCTTGAGCTTTTCTTTCCAGTTTAAGTCTTCTTCTTCAATCCTCATGCAACCTTTATTTTCAGCATGATGCTGCATCCCTTAAAGACATTCAGAGTGATCTGCTCATCATGTGCTCTCAAGGTCATTTCCCCTTTCTCCACATCAATGATGGCCTTTTCTGTGGCTAGAAAAGGTCTTCCCAATATAATGGAATCATTTCCTTCTTCATCTAAATCTAGGATCACAAAGTCTGCTGGAAATATGAACTTTCCAACCTTAATTAGGAGATTCTCCACCACTCTGTTAGGTCAGATAAGTGACCTATCGGCTAGTTGCAATGACATTCTTGTAGGCTTCACCTCTTCAATAGATAGCCTTCTCATCATAGAGAGTGGCATCAAATTGATGCTTGAGCCTAAGTCACACAAGGCCTTACCAATTGACATGTTGCCAATGGTGCAAGATAGAAAGAAACTTCCATGATCTTTAAGTTTTGGTAGCAGGCTGACGTGGCGGAAACTGGCAAGTTAAGAAATTATTAATAGAAATACGTTGCAAGTACAGTCCTTAACCAGCCGAAAATCCGCTTATCAATTTAAAAAGGGTTGTCACAAAGATTAAAATTAAAATACTCAGAGTATGAATCCCAGGTCGTCTCCCAATGAGTTGCAAAGAGATGTGCTATTTTATCAATCAAGTGTTTTCAGAAATGGTTGAGTTGATAAACAGCAAATTAAAATAGAGAATTTAATTAATTCTAAATAAAAGCCTTGACTGGGAGTAGATTAGTTGGAAGCCCTATTCTTGTTGAAGTACTCTCAAGATTAATTGATAATTGAAGGTTGCTCTGTTTAGTTACCCCTTACTAGGTAAGGGAGAGTCCAACACGTTAGAATGCTATTTCTGTTCACAAGTCCCAATCCGCTCATTGAAAAGGATTAGTGTCTGTGAATAGAGGGCATTCCAACAATGAACCCAATTATAATTATCCTTTCAAGCATCCCAACTCAAGGGTTTCTTTCAATCAACTCCCCATCAAGTTAGGGAACTACTCGCTCATTGTGAATGTAGAACTCATGACATATAAAAAGGAATTAAAGGAAAACATTATAAATAAAAGATGAAAAGGGATTAAATAGAAATATTATTCTATATTAATAACATGTGAAAACAATCCAATGTCAACTCTAGAGAGAATAATGATATGGAAGAATAAGTAAAAAGTAAATAGCAAAGTATAATGACTAGTACCAGAGGTGGCCTTTTCTCAAAAGCTAAAAAGCAAAATCTTCCAAAATCCTAATTATGAATTTCAAGCGATAAAAACCTAGGAGAGGAGCCAATTCAGATCTAAAACTAAAAATTATGTGGAATGAATTGTTGTTCTCTATTTCTGCATGTTCCCTGACTATAGTCTGTGTTTCTGGGCCAAAAACTGGGTTGAAATCTGGCCCAGAAACTCTGCCAGCGACTTCTGAAATTTTGCAGATCGCGCACGCCATGCGGTCGCATCATTCATGCGGACGCGTCATTCGGCGTTTTGCTTTCTCACATGGGCAAGTCGTCCATTCCTCCGCGTCACTTATGCTTTTCCAATTCGCACGGTTGCGTGAGCCAAGCGGCCGCATCACTGCGGTTTCCTCTCTTTCGTGCAGTCGCGTGAGCCATGCGGCCGCGTCATTTCTCGCTGGTCATCTCCTTAATTTCTTGTATTCCTTCCATTTTTGGAAACTTCCTTTCCAATCTCCAATTCATTCATGCCCTATAAAGCCTGAAACACTTAACACACAGATCACGGTATCGAATGGGATAAAGGAGAATTAAAATACCTAATTAAAAGTTTTTAGGAAGTAAGTTTTTAATCATGCAATAATTTTAGGAAGGAAATATAAATGCATGCTAATTATATGAATAAGTGTGTAAAGATCATGATAAAACCACACAATTAAACACATTATAAACCATGGCAAATCTTATATCGTTTCGAAGCCCCGGATGTTAGCTTTCCAACCCAACTGGAACCGCATCAATTGGACCTCTGTAGCTCAAGTTATGATCAATTAAGTGCGAAGAGGTCGGCTTGACAGCTTTTTGGTTCCATCATTTCTTCATGAGTTCTCCAACTTTACATGCTTTTTCTTCATTCCCTTGATCCAATCATTGTCTCCTAAATCTGAAATCACTTAACAAACATATCAAGGCATCTAATAGAATCAAGGTGAATTAAATTTAGCTATTTTAAGTCCTAAAAAGCATGTTTTCACTCTTAAGCACAATTAAAGGAGAATATACAAAACCATGCTATTTCATTGCATAAATGTGGGTAAAAGGTTATAAAACCCATTAAATCAAGCATAAGATAAGCCCGACAAATGGGGTTTATCAATGACGCAGACGCATGAGCCATGCGTCCGTGTGGAAAGAATTGGGCGTTCAACGCCAAGCCAGCACCACTCTAGCACAACTTTCGGTCGTGCACCCATTTTACGTCGAATTCAAGGGCTCGCCTGCGTGAGTGACACGGTCGCGTGAAATGATTTGTGCCATTGGCACGCCTCCAGCCACGCTCTTGCGTGACTCTCTGTTCGTTTCTTAATCTTTCCAAACCACCTACGACGCGGACGCGTCAATGATGCGGTCGCGTTGCGTAATTTTTTTTAAGCATGTAAATGCAGATGCACGAAATGTACTAAGAAAGAGAAGAGTTATTGAATATGAAAATAAAAACAAAGAAAGGAACGATCATACCATGGTGGTTTGTCTCCCACCTAGTACTTTGCTTTAACGTCCGTAAGTTGGACGCTCCACTAGCTCAGTCTTCGGCTATGTGGGGATCTTCCAAGAGGAAGATCTCAAGCTCCTTGTTTTTCTTCATCTTCTCGCCATGGTACAGCTTTAAGTGATGTCCATTAACCTTGATAAGTTCAGAGCTGGAAGGGTGACTTAGGTGATAAACTCCGTACGGTTTGGCTTTCTCTACTCTGTATGGACCTTCCCATCTTGATCTCAACTTGCCTGGCATGAGCCTCAGTCGAGATTTGTAAAGGAAGACTAAATCTCCAGCTTGGAATTCTTTCCTCTTGATGTGCCGATCATATATAGCCTTCATCTTCTCCTTGTATAGTCTTGAGTTCTCATAAGCTTCTAGGCGAAGGCTTTCCAGTTCTTGCAGTTGTAATTTCCGTTCAGCTCCGGCTTTCTCAATTCCCATGTTGTACTCATTTACTGCCCAAAAAGCTTTGTGCTCTACTTCAACTGGAAGATGACAAGCTTTTCCATAAACTAAGCGAAAAGGGCTCATCCCAATGGGTGTCTTGTACGCTGTTCTGTATGCCCAGAGTGCATTTTGTAGCCTGGTGCTCCAGTCTCTTCTATGAGGTTTGACTATCTTCTGCAAAATACGCTTTATCTCTCTGTTTGACACCTCGGCTTGCCCATTAGTCTGAGGATGGTAGGCAGTTGCAACTTTATGAATGATCCCATGCTTCTTTAGTAAGCCTGTTAGTCTCCTATTATAGAAATGGGTGCCCTGATCGCTCACGATTGCTCGTGGTGATCTAAAGTGACAAATAATGTGGTTTCTCACAAAGGAAACAACAGTGTTAGGATCATCGGTACGGGTAGGAATGGCTTCCACCCATTTGGAAACATAATCTACAGCTAAGAGTATATAGAGGTGGCCATTAGAATTTGGAAATGGACCCATGAAGTCAATGCCCCAAACATAAAAAATTTCACAGAAAAGCATAATTTGTTGAGGCATTTCATCCCTTTGGGATATATTACCAAATTTTTGGCATGGGAAACAAGATTTACAAAATTCAGCAGCGTCTTTAAAAAGAGTAGGCCACCAGAATCCACAGTCTAAGATTTTTCTAGCTGTTCTTTGAGGGCCAAAATGTCCTCCACTCTCAGATGAGTGACAGGCCTCTAAAATGGACTGGAATTCTGATTGAGGCACACATCTTCTAATTACCTGGTCAGCGCCACATCTTGATCGGGGTAAAACTTGTCTCTCAACAAATTCCCATTTGGCAAGTGTACCGAAGTTGTCGTCAAGTAAAAACTCACAATAGAGTGAGGTCGAATCCCACAGGGATTGATTGATCAAGCAACTTTAATTAGAGGAATGATCTAGTTGAGCGAATCCATGAGTAGAGTTGATAATTGCATAAATTAAAATGGCAGGAAAGTAAATGACTGAAAGTAAATAGCAAAATTGTAAATGGGAATGGGGGAATTGCTCATAAAAGTAAATTGCAGAAAATAAAGAGAATGGGTAAGATCAGAAATAGGGAGTTCATTGGGCTTACGAGATGTTGCATTCTCCGGATCAATTTCATTTTCATCTCTTCCTCAATCAATGCACTCATTGAACTCCTTGGCAATCTTAAGTGAATGAATCACAATTTCTTGCAATTCAATCTCTCAAATCTTGATCAATAGCCAATTCCTTGGTCAATTGCTCATGAGAAGAGATGAAGTGTGGTCACTGATTATACCACATGCACTTCCCAAATCAAATTCTTAGAGGGTTATAGCCACATACCCATCCACACGCAATTTGGTCCAGCATGAGAAAGCATTTCTAGCTAATCTCTTCATTCCTCTTTCAAGGATCTGAAGAGATCCATGTTTGAATAGCTTCTTTTCCAAGATAACTATCCAATTGGATGAAGATCGAAACCTTTCAAGTAAAATCAAAAGGAAAGATAGAAGAAGAATAAGAAAATTGGTATTGATCCATCAAATTACAACAGAGTTCCCTAACCCAATGAAAGGGGTTTAGTTGTTCATAGCTCTAGAAATCAAAATCAAAGATGGAGAATACATGATAAAGCTAGAAGTGCCCAGAAATTAAATACAAATAGTAGTTCCCTTTTCTAGCTCCTCTCCCCAAAAGCTCCTCTCTATTTCAAAACTACTCCTATATATACTACTCTTCTCAGCTTCTAGTTAGCTCTTCAAGTCTTGGGCCTCTGGATCTTTGAGCTTGAAGCAATTCCTTTCTTCAATTGGGCTTGGCTTACTTGCAGAGAGAAAGTGTGAAGTGGGCAGAGACTTTAGCTCAAGATGTTAGGGGTGTTTAACATTTAGTGAAAATACAAGTTCGAGAACGTTAGTGACACTTAACATTGTCACTAACGTTGCCATGCACCCCTTTGCCTCACGTTAAAGCCCACGTTAACTGGGTTAACGTGGCTTTTAACGTTGCCTTGTGAGCCTTCGAGAACGTTAGTGACACTCAACATTGTCACTAACGTTCAAGTGTGCCCCTTCTTGCTTCACGTTAAAGCTCACGTTAACTAGGTTAACGTGGCTTCTAACGTGGCTTTTTCCAACCTTCGAGAACGTTAGTGACCCTCAACATTGTCACTAACATTCAAGTGTGCCCCTAGGTCTCACATTAGAGTCCATGTTAACTAGGTTAACGTGGCTTCTAACGTGGCCATTCTTAGCCATCCCAACGTTAGTGACAATGTTGAGTGTCACTAACGTTGGAGAAAGTTCGAAGATCAGGATCAGGATTGGATTGAAAATCAATCTCCTCAGCATTCAATTCAAGTGGGTCTATCGATACAAGTGGTAAGACCGATAATTCAGCATCCAAGACCTGGCCGATGTCTACTTCAAATTCAAGTGCCACTTATCTTAACACAACTCGGGCTAATCGACTCCCAGCCTATCCCGACCTGGTGAAAGCAATCAAGCAGGCCTTTTTTGGCTCATTCTTCATTCCTCATCGTTAGCTTCCACGTTAACCAAGTTAACGTGGAGGTTAACGTGGCTCTTGGGGGTTGTGTGGTTGCTCCAACGTTAGTGACAATGTTGAGTGTCACTAACGTTGTCGATAACTCTCCATCTCTTATGTTAGCTCCCACGTTAACCAGGTTAACGTGGGAGTCAACGTGGCTCTTTGCACCTTAGGCCAACGTTAGTGACAATGTTGATTGTCACTAACGTTGGCTTCTCTTCCCCCTTTAACGTTAGAGGCCACGTTAACTAGGTTAACGTGGCTCTAACGTGGCCATTTGTGAGCAATTGCCAACGTGGCTCTAACTAGGTTAACTTCTCTTCTTCACGTTAAAGTTCACGTTAACTTAGTTAACGTGACTCTTTAACGTGGGCATTGATGGCTTTTGAGAGTGTTTTTGGCAATCACTTTTCTCCTTAACTTTGCAAGTTACCTCCCATTCCTTGCTTCCTTTGGTCCTGAAATCAAGCAATAGAGTGCATCAAAGTTCTAGTCCACGTCATGGGTAATGCAATATACAATTTTGTCATTAAAATCATGCAAAATCCTCATGAAATAATGTAAAATGCACAATGTATGCTTGAATCAAGGTCTGAGTGAATATTTGCCCAAAACTAACTTATTTCCTAAGAAAATGCATGAAATTACCTAAAAACAGTAAAGAAAAGGTCAGTGAAACGGGCCAAAATGCCCTGGCATCACATATCCATAAATATGGGTGATGACAAGTCATCATATACCCATTTTTTTTAGCTAATTTCACTTGTTTTATTAGTCTTTATGCACTTTCTTGCATCCTAAGTAAGTGATTTGGAATGAAAATGCATAACTTCTTTAATTCAAGCAACTACCATTAAATTGATGCTAACTCATGAGGTTTAAGCTAAATTTAATTGAATTTTAATTGATTTATAAGCCTTGTGAATTTAGTGATACTTTGAGTGGTTGTTTTGGTTTATTGTAGGTGAAGAAAAGAAGAAAAGAGAAAGCGTGGCTTAAGAAAGCGTGGCCCAAGAGGAAAGAAGTGTGGCGCTTAAGAGGAGGGAGCAAGCATTGCCCTCCACAAGGGCACACTGCCCTCTAGGAGGGCAACATGAGTAAACAAGCCTTGAGAGGCAACCCTGCCCTGCCCACGACAAGGGCAGAGCACAAATTGGTGCCATGGATCAAGGAGAACAAAAACACTGCCCTGCCCTCCTCAAGGGCAATATTGGGCTCAACAAAGGAAGAAATCCAAAGAAAAAGCTCACCAATGCTTGCCACAAGGATCGAACACGGAACCATGAGGAAACAAGGAACTAGGGCCACAAATAAGCAAAAATAAACCAAGGAAAAGAAGTAGCGTGTGCATCCACCGATTTTCGAACACGGAGCTTCACTTTTGGAAACATTGCCCTGCCCTCCGCAAGGGCAGGGCAGCATTTTGGTGATGCACACACGCGCACCATTCTGGCGCACCAAGGGAAGGCTTGGCAGCACCAGCAGCACGAACAGGCATCATTCTGGCGCACCAAAAAGTTCTGCCCTGCCCTCCGCAAGGGCAGGGCAGCATCCTGCAAGCACCAACGCACCACACGCACGCACCATGGGCCAGATGCATCATTTTCTGCCCTGCCCTCCACAAGGGCAGGGGGGGAGGAGAATTGATCTCTCTTCTTCCTCGTTCTTGCTTGAGCATTTTTACTTTTCTTGTTTTGAGTTTTGGGTGTGAAGAATTGAGGAAATTCTGTCTCAATCTCCACTCAAAATCTCTTTAAATCTTCTTTTGCATAATTTAGTTAAATTTCATTTCCTTTACTGCTTCTTTTTTAATTTCTTGTCAATTGCTTTGTGAACTTGGATCTGGGAAGGCAAGTGAGGTCTAGACTTGGCTATCTAGTCTCTTGAGTCCTGAGATTCCATTTTAATTCTTTTTGGTTCTTCTGTGAACCCTTGCTGCAATTAAATTCCCTTTTCTGTTTGAATTCTAGTTATTTCTAATTCAACTTCTGCTTTATTAATTGTTGCAATTTAATTTCCCTTGCTGAAATTCTGAATTCCCAATCCTCAAATCCCTTTTCCATTCAAGCAATTTACATTTCTTGCACTTTAAGTTTCAGTCATTTAATTTCTTGTTCTTTAAGATTCAGCACCTTTACTTTCCGTTCTCTTTAATTTAATGCAATTCTCCCTTCTCCCTTTACATTCCAAGCAATTTAGTTTCTGTTAATGATAAACCACTCAACCAATACATGATTCGCTTGACTAAATCAACCACTAAACTAAAATTGCTCAATCTTTCAATCCCTGTGGGATCGACCTCACTCCCATGAGTTTTATTACTTGATGCGACCCGGTACACTTGCCGGTGAGTTTTGTGTTGGATCATTTTCCACACATCAAGTTTTTGGCGCCGTTGCCGGGGATTGAAATAGATTGACAATGATTAAGTGAAGTGGAGATCAGATCAAGCACTCTTTCTTTTCTGTTTCTATCCTTTTTAATTAACCCACTAACTGTTTGAATTTTTGCTTAAACTAACTAAAACTTCATTCTAGCAATAGATTGAAGTTTCATTGAGTTGTTTTCTGGATCTGTGTGTTTATTGTTGTGTGTTTGTATGTCAGGTACAGGAAGATCTTCCCCTATCCTCTCTGAAATTGACCAAAGAACTCTTCGAAGATTAAGAAGAGCTGAAAGAGGAAAGAACATTGTTGAAGAGGAAGAATCTGAAGAGGAATTCCAAGAGATGGAAGGAGATACCAATCAACCAGGAGAAGGAGCCAACAATAATCAACAACAGAGAAGAGTCTTGGCTTCATACACATTCGCAAATGCTAGGCATTGTGGGAGTAGCATTCTTCCTCCCAATGTCAATGCAAACAATTTTGAACTCAAGCCACAACTCATCACACTGGTTCAAAACAATTGTTCTTTTGGAGGAGGGCCTTTGGAGGATCTTTGGTTCAAAACAACTGCTCTTTTGGAGGAGGGCCATTGGAGGACCCAAATCAACACTTATCTACCTTCTTGAGGATTTGTGACACTGTCAAAACCAATGGTGTGCCTCTTGACAGCTAAAAGTTACTACTCTTTCCATTCTCTCTCAGGGACAAAGCTACTCAATGGCTAGAAACATTTCCAAAGGAGAGCATCAACACTTGGGATGACTTGGTGAGCAAGTTTCTTGCCAAATTTTACCCCCCTCAAAGGATCATAAGATTGAAGACTGAGGTGCAGACATTCACTTAAATGGAGGCTGAAAATTTATATGAAGCATGGGAAAGGTATAAGGCACTGTTGAGGAAATGTCCACCAGAGATGTTCACTGAGTGGGACAAGCTGCAGAACTTCTATGAGGGACTTACTCTGAAGGCCCAAGAAGCACTTGATCATTCAGCCGGAGACTCATTACAACTCATGAAAACTACAGAAGAAGCTCAAAATCTCATTGATATGGTGGCTAACAACCAATATTTCTTTGCTCACCAAAGGCAACGCCAATCATCACAAAGGAAAGGAGTAATGGAGTTGGAAGGAGTGGATTCAATCTTAGCTCAAAACAAAATGATGCAGCAACAGATTTAACAACAATTTGAGCAAATGGCCAAAAGAATTGACGGCTTGCAAGTTGCATCAGTGAGTGCCACAAGCCAACTATCAACTCCTTGGGGGAAAAATGAAGAAATTCAAGAGGAGCAACAGCAAGAGCAAGTCCAATACCTGCACAACCAAAATCGTGGAACAAATGAAGTCTATGGAGACACTTACAATCCTTCTTGAAAGAACCATCCTAACCTCAGATGGGGAGACAACAACAATCAAACGCAACAGCCATGGCAAAGAAACTCAATTCAAAACAATTGGAGAAATACAAACCACAACAACCAGCCAAACACTAACCAAAACACATACAGAAAACCACAAAATACTTATCCCAACTCTAACCATTAGTCACCCAATAACCACCCAACTAACCAAAACACTTACCATCATCCATCAACACCCCAAAACCAACCAATCTCACAAGACTCTCAGAGGATCACTAATTTAGATATGCTCATGGAAAAGATGATGAAGAACCAAGAATTGACAACAAAGAACCAAGAAGCTTCCATGAAGAACCTAGAAAGGCAGATTGGGCAAATCTCCAAGCAAATCTCTGTTGAAAAACCATCAAGCTCACTACCAAGTGACACCATTCCTAATCCAAAAGAGGAATGCAAGGCAATACAGTTGAGAAGTGGAAAAACCCTGCTGAAAGATGAAGAAGCCACTAAGAAACCCAAGGAAAGTGACAGGAAACAAGTTGAAAAAGAGACAGCTAATGATGAAGATGCAACAGCAAGCAATTACTCTCAAAATCAACCTCAAGAAAAAGAAGATATACCCCAAAATCTGAAGAAGGGAAAGCAGATCATGGAAGAACCAATTCCAAGACAACAACAAGTGGAGAAAAGCTTGACACCTCCATTACCTTATCCCCAAAGATTCCACAAAGAGACAAAGGATCAACATTTCCACAAATTCCTTGAGACTTTCAAGAAGCTGGAAATCAACATACCTCTGGCTGAGGCATTGGAGCAAATGCCTCTGTATGCCAAGTTCTTAAAGGAGCTCATCAATAAGAAAAGGAGTTGGAATGAGAAGGAAACTGTAATGCTCAGTGAAGAATGCAGTGCACTAATCAGAAAAGGGCTCCCTCCCAAGCTTGAAGATCCTGGAAGTTTCTTCCTACCTTGCACTATTGGAAGTCTATTCATCAAAAAGGGGATGTGTGACTTAGGAGCAAGTATAAATCTAATTCCATCTTCTTTAGTGAAAAAGCTTGGCATAGGAGAGGTGAAACCAATACAGATGTCCTTGGAATTGGTAGACCAATCAGTGGTGTATCCTAAAGGGTTGATTGAAAACCTTTTAGTTAAGCTTGACAAGTTCATCTTTCCAGCAGACTTTGTGATCCTAGATTCAGCAGATAATGAGAATGACTCCATAATACTTGGTCGACCATTTTTGGCCACTGCTAGAGCCATTGTAGATATAGAGCAGGGAGAGCTAACCCTCAGGATGCATGATGAGAGCATCACCTTAAAAGTCTTTCAAGAATCACAAAGCAATGAAGAAATAAGCAAGACAAATAGTGACCTCCTTCTAAAGCAAGCAACCAACAATACAGTAGAACAGAAAAATAAGCAGATGCAAGAAGGAAAAGGAATTCACAAAGAAGCCGAGATGATTAACAAACAGGAAAGTATCACAACTCAAGTCACTGTCAAGGGAGAAAGATCAACAAGAAAGAAAAAGATGAAGAACAAGAAGAAGGCTTACAAAGGGTGGAAGAATAAGAAAATCCCAACTGAAGGATTTTCTAAAGGTGATAAGGTGCAACTAGTGTATCAACAGCTGGGAACAGAAGACTATTACACTGTCAACCAAGTACTCTCTCTTGAGCACATTGAAATTGAGCATCAAGGCACACAGAGAAAGCTTACGGTGAGAAGGGACAAGTTGAGACATCACCAGCATCAACCACCCTAAAGGGAGTTCAATGTCAAGCTAGTGACAATAAAAGAGCGCTTCATGGGAGGCAACCCATGATTTAAGATTTCTGTCTTTTCTTTTATCCAATAAGCTATGACTTCCTGAGTATGGTTTTGAACTTTCATATTTGATAAATGCATACATTGTTTTAGAGCATAAGTCAGACTTCTAAGTTTGGTGTCCCTTAA